>NW_021632607.1:0-114900 GCF_004799145.2 Neltuma alba
ACCGCACGCATAACTTTGACCTCGTCCGTACGAAGGGCCCACTTACAAAGGGGTGTTCGTGTATATTAATGATTCTGATGGGCCACAAATCTAATAATATAAATAAAAGGATCACCTAGGCACTAACATTCGGCGGGAGGCATTTGCTTATTGGATTTTGCCACGTGCTTGCAATGCAATCCCACATCATTGCATGCCACGTGCTAGATCTCTGAAGTGGCTCTTCATCATTGGCAAGAAAGAAGGGAAAAGAAAATGGGTATCATCATGGTTAATTATACCAATATTTTTTACAAGAGAAGTCAACTCCCCCACCGTAATGTTTATTTTTTTGACTTTTCATTCTTTAAATACTAAAGAGTTTTCATCTGAATTAGAACGGTTCAAAAGTATAAATAAAAAATGAACGGCACAGAACTACTTTTGGCCATAAAATATATTTTGATTGAGTTTGGTTAACCATGGCTTTTTTTTTTTCCATATAAGTTGATTTTTGCAAAATTAATTTGATTTGGCTAATCAAGCATGTCTCTAGTTCGTAAATGTATGCAACTTACATCTCCTGGAGGCATGAGTTTTATGCTATTGTCCATGTGAGAGCAGTACTGTAATGTAATATATATATATATATATATATATATATAAAAGAATGTCTATAATCGTTTTTGGAGTTTAAGGCTTATGGTAACTTCAGTGGGCATTTCTCAGTTTTTACGACCTACCTTAATAATAAAATACTACTATTTCAGTCTTTAATATAGAACTTAATTATTGAGTTGATTTTTGTTATAAATATATGATCTATTTATTATATTTACTAATTTTTTTTAAATTACCGCTATGAATACTCCCTCAACCATAATCAAATAGAAGAGAGAAAGGATATTAAGGAAGATGATTATTGTTTTGGAAAAAAAAATATGTTATATTTTTATAATTAACTAACTTATATGGTTTTCTTAATTTAATCAAAGTAATTAAATAGGTCTTATATTAAGACCGGAAGAATATCTTTCAGTATGAAAAATTTAGAAGGGAGGGACTTGGTTCCCTTCTCATGGGTTGGTTTTACAAATTTTTATGGGATTTTTGAGGGGGGGGGGGATTTGTTTCCACTTCCCCTCCCAAGGGTCTCTTTGGTTTAATTTGTGGGGGGGGGGGGTTTAATGTTATTTCGTTCAATTTAGGGAGGGAGAAAAAAAGAGGATAGCAGTATTAATCAATGACATGCAAAATAAATATATAAAGAAGAAATTCATTACACTCATACAAGTAGTATTCAGAGATAAAATGACATAGGTAAATATACTTTCACGTGTAGCCAACTTCACTTATTTACATTTATTCTCTATGTTCCATTTTTGTAGTTTTGGCCAAAAGAAATTATATAGTTTCGCATTTGTAAACTTATAAAATAGATCATATGTACAATTAAATTGTGAGCCATAGATTTGCGTGGAATCTGAGGTGAGTTGTAAATTCATGATTCGTTTTTTGCCAACAAAATTCATGGTTTATACTTTATACACATTACATTTTGTTATACGTTTTATATTATGCATATTAATACTATCTCCGGTTCTAATCATAAGAGTTAGTTGAATAATTTGAAAAGATTAAGAAAATAAGTTATATTAGTTATTTATAATAAATAAATATTATCTTTCCTAAAATATCCTTACTAATCAAGTGTATTGGCTAAGAACTATCATTGTTAGAAAGACTACCTTGAAAAGATATATATTTATAAATATAAGAAACAAAATGGATTAGAGTCTTATATTCATGATCAAAATAAAAATCAAATAAAGTCTTATATTAAGTACTGGAAGTAGCATATGAATGTATAGATGGTACTGGCTGATGGCACTTCACTTTTTCAAATGCAAAATGAGATGTGGGTTGGGCAAGCCTTTTGCTTGCGACCCAAAGCGGCATACAGCCTGCGTTTAGACTTTAGAACTCTCATTTGGGCTTCCTCCAGGTCAACAGTACTGGTTAATATCTTAATTACGTAATTTGAATAAATTATTTAATCATAATCCAAAATTTGAGAACATTAGGGAAAATTAATTGCAGGTGCTTATAATTTTTTTTTTCAGTTTTTAATTTGATACTGGGTTATTCTCTTCTCTTAATTAAACACTCTAATTTTGCTCTGTTAGTACTATTGTTACCTTTTATGTGGAGGCTAACAGTACTAACAACAAAATTACAGAGGCCAATGGTGCGAACATATATTAAATGGTTTTCCCAGAACATTATCACAGAGTTCAATAAAAAAAAAAGGAAGTAAGGGAATTGTGTGACTGTATTCTCACTTTATGGAGCGTATTTTTTGAAACAAGGTCATTAACTAATCATTATTTTTTTTTCCAAAAATGATTTATGTTTTAACTCGCACATTTAATACGATCCTCCCGCAAATATTTTCTCTCTTTTTCCTAATGAAATGGACTATTTATAGATGAAAAACTACTTATGGACTTGTAAGTTATGAACTTCCTCCCATCTTCATTACAAGACAATTAAAGCTTTGTGTAGTCCAAAATATGAAGTAAAAATGCAATGTCTATATATGTTTTCAATCTTGTCATTCTTTTATTGCATTAAATTGCTGGCAAGCTTTTAATCCTGATATAATATTTTATTGGATATTAACTTAAGGGACAAGATAAAAAAGATTAAAATTTTCATACAAGCGTGTGTACACATATCAGTTGCTACTCCATCAAAATGTCGGAGTAATTAGTTTGCCCTGTAACTAAGAGTGGGAGAAAGTATGCGTATAAATATATAATAGGAACAAGGGTAGAATGGTCCCAAAGGATTGAATCAGTGACATTTAAGTCTAACAATATCCTCTTCTTTTTTGAGCAAAGCTAACAATATCCTTTTCAGGAAAGAAGTTCTAAATATAGCTTTCGTTGCAAATAATTCCTCGATAATTAATTGCAGTCTTTTTTTTCTGGACCAGAGGCTGAAAGGAAAACCACCTAACGCGGACGATATTAATTGCAGTCTGCAGACAAGACAATTTAAGTTTTAGACATAGTTGTAATTATTTTAATTAATATTTGCAACTCATTTTCAAAAGTTTTTTGAGACCTAATTATCAAATTGAACTTTAATATTATTCTCTCTATTTTAATGCTCACTCTTTTTTACCTCATAATTCAAACTCACGGCCTGTGTTTAAGAAAGATTTGAGAAAAATATTTAGTAGTGCCACCCTGGTTCTAATTCATAAGTCACTTGTAGAAAAAAAATTTAATCCTAAATATAAGTCAGATGTAATATATTTAATACTTATTTTTTAATTTTACTTCTTACTCAATTCTCATTGAAAAGAGAAAAAGAAGAGGGATACATAAAAATGATTTGTAAATATAACAAAAGAAAACTTTAATAAGAAAATAAAACTAATTTTTTTTATCAATTTAATACTATGCGAGAATTTATTATAAGGTTACAGAGAATGTATTATAAATTTATATTGAGCATAATAGTGCTATATTTGAGGCCAAGTGCCTGACATTTTAATACTCGGTCTATCTATTTATCTTAACGATTGCAGCCTGCCAACCTCCAACCAATAACATAACATCAAAAAATTAAAAACTCAAGGTCCATACTTATGAGGCGCTGTTATATATATGTATGAAACTGCCACCCGCAAACTAATCAGGTGAGGAGGCCAGAAAACAAGCTAGAGTTATATGGCGATGGATAACGCGCTCGTTTCAGAAGCCAATAACCTGGCCACCTCCCCGCACCCACCTTCCACCTACTCCATCGATTTGGGCGCTTTCGACCTCGACGAGGCTCTCGCCTCATCAGCCGGTGATTCATGCCGCCGATTTGCCCACTCTAAGAGCTTCGTTGCCACATTGCCGGCCGTTCAGCACATGGACGGCGATGCTGTTTGCTCCGTTTGCATGCAAGGCTTTGACCAGCGCAGCAACCTCGACTCCGACGATGGAAACAAACAAATACAAATACCCTGCGGCCACGTGTACCACTCCGGCTGCATCGCCGCCTGGATCTCTCGCTCCAACTCCTGCCCCCTCTGCCGCTCTCATATCTTCCCTCCACTCTCATCAATTACCTACACAATGTCTTGATCAACGTTGTCATATATACTATATACCAGTATGAGTATCTTTACACCTTTATATGTATATATGTGTAGTGCCTTGTTATTACTTATTCTTCCCTTAACGGGGGTTTTGTTCTTGGAATTAATGAGCTCCATGCATGGAGGAAGTGAAAATAAAGAGAAGGGCACATATAGAGGAAGAAGAAACAGTCCAGCGAGTATTGTTTCATCCAATGAGAATACGAATTAAAACGGAAGACTTTCCTGAAGATCTCAACATCGTTACAGGTATGCTGTATGCCTAAATTCAAATGTTTTAAATGAACTGAAAAGGTCAGGTAAGGAAAAGAGAGAGAGAGAGAGAGAGAGAGAGAGAATGTCGACGTTGAATGCGTACAAGATAAATATATACATCTAATGGATAGATTTATGGATGATGACGACGACACTGGGAGCTAAGTCCAAACCGAAAAAATGAGTAGGCTAAATGCGAGGCGACAACTCTTTATTATCCTATCCTTTCAAATGATAAGGCGGGGGTATTAGTAAATGGTCTTCCGGCAAGCATAGAAACCTGACAACCAAGTTACGGCAAAGTGAGCCACAAACGAGTAATTACCTTTTCTGTCAATAAATGAAAAGACAATTTCTAGAAGATGATGAAGATGACGAGAGGATTTAATTAGTTATGAAGTTGAAATTAATATATACTACTTTCGATCATAATTATAAGACGTTATTTATAGTCTACAAATGAGGTCTTATAAATAAGACTGGAGGTAGTAGATATATATAGTATAAAATTTACATATACATTTTTATAGTAAAAATATATAAAGTAAAGAAAGTCATTGTTCAGAGTCCACCGAAAAAGAGTGCCATTTTTGAGTTGTTTTTAGATGACCTGCTTGATTTGCTGTTGGGTCTGCTTTTAGGCCACATGGGCTGCATTGAAAGAGAAGAGAAAGCAAAAGCTTATAGATCATCATGAACAAACATCACATTTGTCACCGACGGGGTTGGTCCAAGTGGTAAGTAACTTGGTATCACTTAAGTGAAGTCTCGAGTTCGAGCCTCAACATATGTAGAAATCCCTGTTGGAAGACTCACCCATCACAGCCAGATATGCGACGCGGGTCGAATCCCGATAGGTGCTTCTGGGTACGCAGACTTAGAAATTACCATGCACATACAGATACACATTCGGAAGCTTTACCGGAGATATATATAAAAGGTATCCGAAAAATGCAAAGAAGTAAATGTTTTAAGAGAAGATGGATTTATTTTTCTGAATGTGAGGATGTATATGATGGTTGATTGCCTTTAATTTCATTGTTTCATCAGTTGGACGAAAATTCTTTGTTGTGACGATTAGAATATATATAACAGCAAGTTCTAGTTAGCCGCGAACATGAAGTGACTCCTTAATGGCAGTTTGTTCGCAAGCATTTTATGCAGCCAGATACCTCATACTCACTATGCTTATGGTTATGGATATATACCTCCATCCACATATTTCAAATCTCATGAGATATGTCATCAATTTTCTCTATGAAGCAACACAAATGCTCTTAGACTACGTACTCACCCACTTTCAGCAGTTTTGAGTTAAGAACCTTATGGTTTGTCCATTAAGGGATTATTAATCCTTCAGATTATTGTCAATTTTTATCAAGGCTATTGAAGACGATGTGCTACTGACTGGCCATGATTTAGTATTAGTAGGAGATCTGATCAAATTTTAGAGAGGTTTAACCTAAATTCACCCTAACTTACAAAAACAAAAAAATTATATTTTCTCAAAATGATAACCACTGACATTTAAAATCTAGACTTGCCTTTTCAAAACAGTCCATGGGGCCGAAACTTTTGTTACAGTCTCATATAATTAAAATTGTTTTTTTTTAAAAAAAATCAAGTGGTAGTATTACAATTGATATTCACGTATCGCCTTGCTTAAATCTCAAGCATAATTTTTTAAAATGCTGATTATCGCTACCTAAACTTTCATTTTTATTTATATAAATTTATTTGTTATTTTTAAGGTAAAAAGTAATAATTGATTTTATAATCATTATTTGCCAATAATTTCTTAGCCGACTGTGGCTGTCACTTGAATTTTTTTAACACAAAAACAGTATGATCATTTCACAACGAAAGTTAATATAAAAAAAATCCCGAAATTTTTTGTAAAAAATTACGTCATTTCATAGTTTTAATATAAAATTTGCATATCAGCTCAAAAAAAAAAATAAATAAATAAATAATCAATTCTGGTGTCCAATTTCAGCCCAAAAAAAAAAAAAAAAACTAAGCACTAGTTATCGCTCAACGCGTCTTTGTGCGCCCGGAACCCCCAAATCCCTAGTCCCTAATCGCAGGACGACGTCGGCTTCTTCCCGCTTTCTGACGCCATCACCACACCCTCGAGTCCTTTCCGGTGATCCCCTATTCCGTCATACCTTTTGGAAGCATAGAGAAGCGGAGGTAACGCTTATTTCTTACTCAATCAAGCAGCAGCAAGCTCGACTGTCCAAATTCATGAAGTCTACATGTGAAGTTCAGAAGTTGTCTTGCGGGATCGTCGTTGTTGGCAAGCTTGGGCTTCGATTTATATGGCGCTTTCTACATGTACTTGTCAGCATATGGTATTCCATATTAGCCCTGGGTAATAAGTGTGAAAGCTTCCTGATCTCTTCGGCAGTATTGAAAAGCTACAAATTATGTAATTTGGGAAAGCTTCATTACCTCGCTATCGTGATAGAAAGCGACGATGCTCATCAGACTTCAAAAGTCGTTGAGCTTTTGCGGTGGTTGGATTCTCTTGGTGTGAAGAACGTATGCCTCTATGACAGGATTGGAGTGATCAAGAAGTCTAAGAAAGCGATTGTGCAGCAACTGAAGATTGAGGAGGCTAATGACGCTGACGCACTCCATGGTCCTAATCACATGACTATAGAATTTGCTTCGTATGCAGATGGGAGGGAGGGAATGACAAAGGCAGCGAACTGGATTTTTGCTCAAAATTTGAAGCGACATAGTTTGGGTGACACACTTGATGTTCAACACTTGACTGAACCTCAATTGGATGAGGCTCTGAGAATTGTTGGTTACGGAGGTCAGGAACCTGACCTTTTGCTGGTCTATGGACCTGTGAGGTGCCACCTTGGTTTTCCTGCATGGAGAATTAAGTACACGGAGATTGTACACATGGGATCATTGAACTCCATGAGATACGGTTCCTTAGTGAAGGCTATTTATGATTTCACGAAGGTGCATCAAAACTATGGTAAATGAGAAGGATTTTGCTAGTTGTTGCATAGCATAGGTATTTAGAATTGTGAAGAAGATCCCTTCCTTTTAGTAAATTTTTAAGATGTAACACGATGAGAAATGGAATCGCCTTGTCATATTTCTTATTTAAATTTCAATTTCGCTCATGCTATGGCCTGATTTGTACCCTGCGCTCTCAATTCATGGAATCACAAGTCGTTCACTTGAAAAAAAAGGGCTACTTTCACTTCTTCCGTTTGCCAGTTGTGTTCATATAAATCATTACTATAAATTTATTCATTGACCGAAAAGAAACAGGAACTTTTCTAAGTAACTGGATTCCATTTAGATTTGAGTATGTAAAATAAGATGTTGCAAGTGGAGAATGCTTTCTAAACGTGGTGATCAATAGATTGTTGTATATATATCAGCCAGAAAGATATGGGAATATTTGGATCAATAATTGGATTCCATTTCCATTTTTTGAGTATTATGAAAAATTTGAAGTGCATGTGTAGAATGCTCCCTGAGCATGTCGATCTATAGGTTGTCGTATAGCCCCGAAAAACTTAACTGATAAGCGTTAGTTCACCGTAGCGATTCTAATTCGATTTATTATTATAATGCTATATGATAGAATTAGAATTATAACCACATTATAAAAAATTTTGTTTCATGCCGCGTTCTACTGATATAGAATTATTAGAGACTCTGAAAGACATTGATGTTTCGAGCCCATCATGCAAAGTACAGATAATATTCAAGCCTTCCAAGTTGATCACGTCTTTTGTGCAAGTATATATCAATCTGAGAAAATATAACGCGGTTCATTCATATTAATGTCATGTTGATTCTATAAATGATCGTCTTTTAGATGCGATATGCCCATTGATCTGATTCGTTATCATTCAGTCTCCGGATGAGTAATTGCTGGACAGGCCATATCTTTGACACTTTAGTTTTTTACGAACTTCCATTTCATATTCAAGGTAAAAATTCCACATGCAATTTGATCTCCCCGTGCACGGGGGAGTAAGTTTTAGTCATAACTAAGCCAGTAGGCCATTACAGGGACAAGAGCCAGAGGCTCTATTTCCTAAAACAAAGTGGCCAAGGCAAAGTAACTTAGGCCACCACGATTCCTCAAGCACTTTTCAAGGCGAGTTTTGTTACACATTGGCATTACATGGCACGATATAAGATTTTCATAATGGTAAGCATACAATTACTCATTCTTGCATGTGCTGCATAAAAAGCACATTATTCTACATGTCACACGCAAATCCTTATTTGAGCCGATATCTTAGCATGTTTGGGCCAATCATTCACCGATAGTTGCGGTAGACAGGAGTATACATGCAGCTTTCGGCATACTTCAGAAGATTTTCAGGACGAGGGAGACGTGTAGCCACCCCTACAATCGAAGTTCAGTGATTATTATGAGTTACGCAAGGAAATGCGTGCATTCCTGAGAAGCATGAAATGGATTGATAAGAGTTCAAGACAAAGAGAAACACACACCTAGTTCATACGCCTTGGCAGCAACATTAGCAGCTATATTAGCTGAGATTTTTCTGATGTCAGAGAATGGTGGGTATATCAATCCATTTTTGTAGTTATCCTCTGTCACTTGTTTAGCCAGGGTTTCCGCTGCGCAAGACAAAGAAACCAAGTTCAATAGAGCATTTCTTTGTTGTTCTTACAGCCACAAGCAATTGTTGTAGATTTCTTTTTTAGAAAGACATTTACAGTGGAAGAAACGAAGAAAATATATGCAGTGGGCTCACAAAGAGGACAGACAGAACAAAATATTATGTACTTAGAATGCATCATATGCTACATTTGCCATCATCCACTTACAGGCTGCTAGAAGCATATCATCATGTACGCGAATTGCCCCTGAGATTACTAAACCCAAGCCAAGGCCTGGGAAAATGTAAGCATTGTTTGCCTGGTTTGTCGAGAAAAGAAAGTATATAAATCCCAGTTCTCGAACCAGTTAAAGGAGGATCACATAAAATAAGTTAGAGGAGATTGTGAAACCTGGCCAGAAGCATAGACTTTGCCCTTGTATTCAACAGGATCAAAAGGACTCCCACTGGCAAAAATTGCACGACCCTTTTTCATGGAAACAAACATAAATTATGGCTCATGTTATCACAATAAAATTGAGTATCAAACATAATTTGCATCAAATCCTCCAAACCAGTATCAAACATAATCTGCTACTGCTATCTTACCCCACTCCATTGGTATGCTTCCTCAGCTGTACACTCAGACTGTGACGTTGGATTAGAGAGAGCCAAAATAAGAGGTTTCTACAGGCCAAGCATGACACAGATACAGTTATTACTGAAGAAGTTATATTCAAATAAACAAACACATACTAATAAAAGCAAATGTTCAGGCACAACATGAGAGAGACAGAGAGGTGTTTACTTCATTGAATGAAGCTACAGCCTCAATCACTTCCTTCGTAAAGGTTCTTCCCACTCCTGATGATCCAATCAAAACTGTAGGCTTGATTACCTGAATATGTAAACTATTTAAGCGTCAAGACCGTTCCAAAAACAACTGTTAAATAAACAGAAAAATTTTGGCACCTTGACAGCTTCTAAGAGACTGTTAAGAGGTTCATGTTCATGAGCCCAAGGCTTCTTGAAATGTTGAAGTGAATTCTTTCTTGAACTAACAATCAAACCCTGAAAGAGATAAAAAAAGCAAAAAACACTTAATTGGAACCAAACTGAACTTGAGGAAACAAGAAAGTAAATAAATGTAAAAGGAACAATTTTCCGAGGAATGATATCAAGCTCTCAACCACCTTTGAGTCTACAAGCCATATCTTCTTGCGAGTCTCTTCTATAGGTTTCTTTGTCTGGAGCAAAAAAATATAAGTTAATGTAAGAAAATCACTGATTATGAGGTAAATTCCATTGCAAAACAAATTTCGCTTTTTATAGGCCACAAATAGGTCTTCACCTGCTTTGACATCTCAAGAGCTATTAGCTCTGCAATACCAGTTCCTGCCTGAAATCATGATAGAAAATAAGTTAGATGAAATAAAAACAAGTCAAATACATTAGAATGAGTGAATTTTTGCACACGAATTGTTGACCAAGTTAAGTAGATACATAAAAGCAAACAGAAAGGTGTGTGCGTGATTCTCTATAGGAAAAATGGTTTAATCTTTTGTACTACTTAGTTTATTCCCTTTCAGTTTAACAGGGCGGGAACAAGCATTGATATTTAAGCTATAAATAAAATAAGGAAAAATAAGGAGTCTTTACTTCTCCAGCACCAAGGAACAGGAATGTATGGTCGGCCAGAGAGCCACCAATGAGCTTCAATGCTGCAACAACCCCAGCAAGAACAACAGATGCAGTGCCCTGATGCAACAAGACAATAATTAATTAGAACATAATAATCTTCCAAGAATAGATGTCAGCTTTCAAGCAAGTTGGTACCTGAATATCGTCATTGAAAACAAGATGAGTTGTGCCATATTTTGCCAGCAACTCAAAAGCATTGTGATTTGCAAAATCTTCAAACTGCAGAATTTATTTTCTTAAATAGTCAGTCGAAGAGCTGGGCTAATGCATATAGAATCAAAAGCCTCATAATGCATGCATGAAAGTGATAACCTGTATAAGAACTTTTTCTCCATAGTTTTGCTTCACAGCAGTCATGAATTCTTGCAGAAGATCACTATATTCCTAAGAAAAAACCACCACAGTTGCCTCAAATTAATGCAAGTCAAACGATGCAGATAGTAAGATTATGTCAAAATAAGTTCAAGCTAGACATATATGATGTAAAAACCTGTCCAGTTGCCCTCTTTTGTCTAAGTCCAATGTAGAACTCGTTGTTCAGCAATTCCTCATTGTTGGTCCCCACATCAATTGTTATGGGTAAGCACTAGCCACAGAAAAGAAAATAAACGAAAAGTGAAACAAAAGACAGTCGCAGCATGATGTTTCTACATTCTGATTCTTGACCTCTACACAATCTAAATATAATGATATAATGAAAAGAAGCAGGCAATAAGCTGAAAATGCTTACTGCAGAGGGACGAACTCCTCCAAGTGCTGTGTACAGAGCCAATTTACCAACAGGAATTCCCATTCCCTGAAATACTTTCAACATTATTATGTGAAGGCTTGTTCATCTATTCCAACCATGAACGATCTGGAATGATTTAATATCACTGTACATCATGGAATATCAGTATCTTGCAGAAATACCTGGCATCCAAGATCTCCAAGTCCCAAAATTCGCTCACCATCAGTTACAACTATGACCTGAATACTCCTCTCAGGCCAGTTTTTCAGTACCTCAAGGATCTTCCCTCTGCAAAATGCCAACACCTTTGTAACACTGAATCAAGTCAAATCTTGTCCAAAATTGCATGGGGGAATACAGGAATTTATTTATATACTTCTCTTTCAAACTAATGTAGAGGCCCTGAGGACGCCTGAAGATGCTTCCGTATTTCTGGCAAGCCTCACCAACTGTTGGAGTATAAACAACTGGGAGCAATTCCTCAACATTGTCAATGAGAAGTTTGTAAAACAGCCTCTCGTTCCTCTCCTGTAGACCAGAATAACACACAATGTTACTCTCTCATATCATCCTTTTAGCTACATATATGGGAAGCACAACAAGGAAGTCCAAGCATCACAAAAAGGAGAAACGAAACAAATGGCATAGTCATTCAAGACATAAAAATGGAAAGGTCTGATTTTCCCAAAAGCTATATCAAGCGGTGTCACGTGATCATAACGAGGCTATCGAAGATGCATACCTGAAGGTCCATCATTGCCATATACTTTTGCAACGGGACCTGATATTGTCGGATGTTGTTCATCAGTTTCTTCTCCTGGGAACAAAAGAAAATAAAACAGAGAGAATAAGAAAGAAGGGGTAGAAAAATGAAAATATACCACTAACAAGTAAGAGAAAAAGGTGTCAATTTTATCATTGAAATGCAAACCTGAAGTTGTTGGGAGCTAACCACGGGAGGGAGGAGTCCACGCAAATAGTGAGCATCCCTCTCTTTCTCAGTGAAAGCAAGCCCCTTGTTGTACTGAGGATCCCTCAACAAAGCGTAACCACTGCAACACAAGTCTCACACAAACTCAGACCACAAAGACTGAAAACATGCTGGCAACAAAAACAAAACATGCTGGCCGAGAAACTTGGTGAAATTATTTGTTAGAAAAGACTGCACGATCAAGCATACAAGCAACCATGAAGTGAGCTAAAGGAAGTACAAAGTTTTGAGAAGCTGACCTGGCAACTGAGTAAGTCCAGGGGGTGACGAGTTGATCCTCGGTGGCGCGATCCTCGCCGTAAATATCCTCAACGCCGCCGCTGACGACGGATCTTGGGCTGAGGTCCAGCACCGACTCTCCATCTCTGATCGCCTTCAGGGTGCTCTCCATCCTGCGAATTCCTTCTTCTTGTTTCCTTCCAACTGTGCAATGGTCCTTTTGATATCACTCTGATATTTTCCTCCGCGAACCACCAAAGCTACCACGAAGTCCGGAGTTGATTGGAATCCAGTGTCCCCGCTTCACAAGAACTCTGCTTTTCTTTGCATGCACGGCGATGATTTTATACATCAAGTCAGTGGGAGGCCACTAAGCAAGTGGCCATGTCAATTCAATTTGTTTAAAGGTTGGACCATGTGCCCCGGCCGACTGAAAAAATAGACACAGCGCACCGGTGACTAAAAAAATAGACACAGTGCACATCTGTTTCTCATGGATAATAAAGTAATCATCTTTAGTTTTAATGGGGTTGTTTTTCACTTTTTTCTCTATGATTGATGATCAAAGCGTAATAATACTGAAAAATTACCGTTTATCTGGGTAAATCAAGTAGTTGGTTATTAATAAAACAAAATAGAGGATTACGCGATGGGAAGGTGGAAGAGAGAAAGGAAAGACGGAAGCTTTTGTTGTGTCCGTGTTCGGCGCGAGAGGGAGAAGTGGAAACAACTAGGAGGTGGTGTGGACTTTTCAAGTCCAAGAAGAGAAATTAAAAGTCGTCTCTGGTGGACACACGTGTCTTAATTGGGGTCCATGCTGGCAGCCTGGCGCCAAAGGCTTCAAGGGACTAGTAAGCTTTAGGGAATATCTTGGAGAGCAGTAAAGGATATACATTACAATTTACATTTCCATTAAGCATATGCTCAAACAAGTGATAATTAAAAAAGTAAATTACACCACAAATAAATTAAAACACATTGAATTCTTTCCACTTTTAACAGACTGTTAATCCACTCTCATAATCTAATTTTAAGTAAGTATATGAAGGAAATTATTATTATTCACTGTTAAGGTGATACCAAATACCAAAATAATTCTTAATATAAAAGTTCATTTGACTTTTATTTTAGTCCTAAATATAAAGCTATAATATATTTTATCTTTCATATTTATTTATTTTTTTAAGATAATTCTTGTAATAATGATATTTATCCCTTTTTTTAAGATAGTCCTTGTAATAATTTTTTTAATATATTTAAATTAGTCAATTAGTTTTTATATTAATAACAGAAGTTAATAATTTGGAAAGAAACATGTAAATTGAAGAAAATAGTGATCTGAATAATTGGGGCTGGGTGGTGCGGAGAGATATTTACTGTGCAAAGTCACAATCATATATGTGATTTGAAGTACTAATTGAGAGAATTTAGATTAATTTTGTATTATTCGATCCTGAGATAACATTATCCAGCTCAGCAAATAATGGATAGATGCAAAGACATGATTGGTGGGACATGCATAATCCCCACCGTCGGCGTAGGGTTAATTAATGCGAAACAAAACAAAAGGAAAAAAGAAAAATGGAGGATGAGGACGACTTTGCATAGAAGAGTTAGAAACATGACAGCTCGTACCTGGGGGATAGCATTAGCAAGCAGCCACTTTTGAAGTTTGAATATTCTGTTGATTTGATTTCTGAATGCAATTATTTCGAAGCATACCTCCAAATATAAAAACTAGTTTAATATATTTGTCTACTTTTTTAAGAGTAATTCTGATAGCGGTTACACATATTAAACATCTTATTAAATAGTAATTTTAACTAATATACATGATTAATAAGGATATTTTAAGAAAGATAATACATATTTATTACAAATAATTAATTTAATTAATTTTTTTAATCTATTAAAATTAGTCAATCAGTTCTTATATTTATATTAAGAATTGAAAGTAATATTTAATCATTCATACTCTTCCATGAGTGTTTTAGGGGTAGAAAATGCTCCCGTCAATTTGAAATTATCAGTCGACGTCAATGTCGATTAGTCAAAAAGTTATGTTCCAATAATTTTAACACTTTCAAAAAAAAGTATTATTCGAATAAATAGCCTAGGAAACTCAGAGGTCCTCACAGAATTATCCAGCTCCGACGATGTTCGGCTTGGATGTATATCCAAGAAGTGGAGGATAGGGAGAATGGCCACAATTAGCAGCACAATGAAACGAATAGTTGGGAAATGCATGCTAAATAAGACCTTTTTAGTCTATGTAATCCTTATTAGTCCTTTTTTTTGCCAACGTGATCTTTATTACATTGATTCTTAACTATTATTCAATGATTTTTTTGGGCCAAATCTGTTTTTCAAACGTAAGAGGACAACGACAAGGTACCGGAGAACGGTAAGGGTCGATTGAAGTATCAGAGTAAGAAAGTCTATCAAATATAAAACTTCTATAACATATAGTTTAGCTTTGTGATTATCGATTTCCTCACACATACAAGTCACCAGTCATACAGAATATTAACGGTATAGAGCGGGAGTTTTATTGTTGTTGTTATTCACAAATAAGAGCCGATAAGCTTGAAGGGGCGGAATATAAAACTTTAATGTCATCTTCACATTGAATCTCAAAACCCATACTACCTCACGCGAAGCACAAATTCTGAGAGGTGGTGAATCCGCTCCTTTGGTTTGCTAGAGCATGAAAATCCCATCATAAATCCTATCATCTAGGCCTCCTTGGGCACCCCGTGGGGATATGCCTTGTGCATCAGTTATCCCACAAGGGAGTAGAGAGACGGAGTGCAAGACAAGACAGAGATTGAGACTATTCCTTCCTTCTTTCTCTAACCCCCCCTTTCCCTTCTCTCCCTTCCCTACCTCCTTTTCTTACCCTTCATTTGGGCCTAGATAGATATACGAGATTATTCAACATCAAAACCCGCGGACCTTCCGTCCAGGATAGACACGGCTTGAGTTTAGTTGCTGAGCCTATTAGCTCGAACTCTTGAAGCTGAGATATTCACGATATAACATGGCTACTAAAATAAGGAACCCAAAATTCGGTAAATTTCCAATATTAAATATTCACATTTCGGTTGAAGAAATAGTAATCACGGCAACCAGACTTCCTAGGACAAAAAAATCTGCTATATGCAAGTTTAGTGTCAGTATCGGCAATGGCCCTAAGAAATGTAATTGTGTATCTACAGCAACTTTCTTCCACTCGTGTTATTTCTGCGCACCAACACAAAAAGAGGAAAGAGGGACCGAAAAAACATGCAATTACAAATCCAGTTATTCCCGCTGGGCATACTAAATGAGAGATGCAGCCACCAATTGGAATAGCTCAGCTTCCCCTAACTGTGTTTTCCAAACCCCAACATCGAGACACAGTAGTTTCTCAAAAAGCCTAGCTAAAGATGAATCATGACAGCGGACTTACTTTCCATTTTTGGGTGGCATACTTGGTAATTTGCTGCACACTAATTGAGCGACCACACAGCAGCTAAATTGGCTATATGCTTCAAAACATAAAGCCGGAAATAGATTAAAACTCATATGCGCCCTGGAGTATCCGGATACTCATGGTAAAGTAGGGTTAGCAAGTCCCATGGATGCTGCTACTTCTCTGGTAGCCAATTCGTCAGCTTGTTCCTGAATAGATAAGAAATTAAATCCAAAGTGAACATAATTTAATAATCTAAAAGGATTATCATGGTTGCTTGTATTAGTTATTGTCATAAACCATGTTCTATAAATATTGCAATCAACTGAACATTGTTACCTGAAGGCGATGCATCAGATACATCAAAAAGAGGTGTACAAACACCTGCGGACAATTTTTTCAGGTTAGCAAAGAGCTCAAATCTTTTTGTTTTATCCTATTTCAACCATTGAGCCTTTTAAACACATTTTGAACTGATCTCACCAGATAGAAAAACAGAAAAACTCGAGCTGTAGGATACCGCCAAAGAAATCTCGTGGCCCTAACAGCCCCTGAATCTAGCAGTTTCACTGCCTTTTGTAACTGTATCAAGCATGTCAAATATGAAGCCAAAATTAGTGCTGAAAGGAGAATGCAAATGACTTGAAATATGTTCGTTGTTATACCTGAGCACTTGCACCAATCAAATGACGATGATATAAGGGAAGAGGCCTGCGATATTAATTAATTCTATAAAATCACTTTCCTGATTCCCCAATTGGAAATGAAAACCAATCACTCCAGCAAGCATAACCAATCAAAAGAGTGAATTAATTTTGAATTGCAATGAAGAAAATGCATTTATTACCTTAGCATGCACAATAAAAAACAAACTGGAATCCCAGAAACGGACTAGATTTCATATTTAGATGCAAACAAGTGATTAATTAAACAGATTAAAGCATTATAGTTTCTCGTTCCTTTACAAATAAGGAGGACCTAAGTTCGGCAATGGAGGCCGGTAGGAACATGCATATCCCAATCAGCAAGCACAAAATCATTTAAGGTAGAGTTCTCAGTAATTTCCTTCATAAAATATCTTACAGAAAACAAGAAACATGCTAATATAAACTAAAGAGGAAACATACTCAAGAGATTTTATTTCAGTTTCTTCCTCCCAAGATGAAGATGCTCGTCGGGAAACCCGACTTCTTTCAGCCTCTACCTGTCGAAATGACAATGACTTCAACTTGCGTGGACCAAAACACTGATCATGCAGCCAAAAGCACCTAAACACATACCTGTGCTTCTTGAAGACGCTTTATTTCCTTCTCTAACTGAAATTCTGTGGCAGCTTTTTCACTGGCCATGGTTTCTAACTGTGTTTGCTTATAGTACTGGGTATGCAAAACAAGAAGCATTTCTATGACACACAAAAAAATCGAACATCACAAGCAACAAATGAAATTGAGCAATGAATTACCAAAAGATCAGTTAGTTCACGATAGCGTTTCTCGAGCTCCATATGCTCCTGAGAATGTAATATAACTACAATCAGCACAACCAGCGTTCCAAACTTCATCATGACATTAAAACATCTTAGAAAGGCATATTTAGTTCCAACTTGAATATGTGTTGAAAACTATAAATGAAAAGCAAGATCACATTTGAGGTGAAATTATTAATTACTAGTTTACTAATCCTCCAATGGTGGTTATGGACTTACAGTCTTATAGACAGCTACACCTCTATTAGAAATTTTACAGCCATCGTAACATCCACTTGATATAACATATTTAGCATGATAATGGAAATACCTGGATGCATGTGATTGCCTACTTACAGAAAACTCAAAGGAACCTTTTCACAATCAATCAAGTGAATTTATGTCTGCTACGTCAATTAATCCTGACTATCCAATTATCAACCATTAAATTTTCAAATGTCAAGTCCATTATATCCTCAAGTAAAAACCATTTAAATGATTAGTATACTTCAGCCAAAATTAACATAGTATAATACCATGTTGAGAAGTAAGCTTGAAAGTATTTTTTCATGTAACGAAAAATAATAATAATAGCTCTTAATTGATGAAATCAAAAGAATATGATGTTCTTTACTTTGACATTTGAGTCCACCACTAATGCAGCTGTGTAATCAAGTCTGAGTCCTGCTGATTTTAGAAACATGGTTCTGTGTCTCTCTTCATGCAATCTAAGAAAACAGACATCATGGAGAATTCCAGCGTCCACAAATGAACCAGGCTATTTTGGAAGGTACAAGGTCACAGTTTGTTTTCATAAATTTTTCTTGTTTTTACTTGAAAAATTTAATGGAGAACGTTCAAAAATTTGAATTAACAAAAACATTATAGGCTACACAACTCCAGCCAGAACCTTTAACGGGTCAAACAGATCCAAGGTTAAAAGAGGAACGTACTTTTAAAATAACCTCAAAAAACCAACTCCATTTGATGCCATTTGTTCACACACAGAAGTATATGAGGTAGTATGGACTTTTATTCTTAAATCTAGGACAAAAGTACATTAATTTAACCTTGAGAAAGATCCACAAGTGACAAAAACAAATGTCTAAGAATATAACACAGCTATTAGGAATTCTACTATCCAACAGATTTATGATTCACGATTCAAATAAAAGCTTTTCAATTTACAATTTGACAGCCTTGCTCATAAACTGAATAAACTAAATTTAATGTGGGAAGCTATGAAATTTCAAAAAGCCAGGGCCCTTGCTTTGTGTACTTACACATGTTTGACAAGAAGAGTTAACTTGTAAATAAACTAAGAAATATCAAAGGCAAATACCTGGCGAGAGTAATGCTCAGCATCCCTCTTCATGGCAGCCATTTCAACTCTCATTTTTTGCAACTCAGCCTGAAGTCAGAAATAATGAATATTAGTAAGCAAATTTTAAAACTAAAGATGGAAAATTATTATCTCATAAAAATCATTGCACAGAATTAGAAGTTATTTGCCTCCAAAGAAGAAAGCTTATTTTCAGCATCTCTCTGGCTCTGGCGTGCACGCTCCACTTCTTCTTGCCATGCCTGAATCTGAATGTATTAAAGTCATTATTACCTGAATCTAAATGTATGAAATTTACATTTAAATTTTATACAGCAGGATAGTTGCAAGTAGTTGATGCTTTCAGGCTCCCAGTCTACACTTCCTTCCATATGATACACAATATCCATTGAGTATGCATGCCAAAGTAGCAGCATAAAGTATAATTACTGAAGTACTAACATGGGCAAATACATGCTTTTTTGGTTTTTTGCTGGCCGGAAAAATATACCTAATGCTTGGAAATTTGCACACGTATAATGTAATCACCCTTTAATATGGGGTCCATGCATAATTACATCATACTACGTGTTGTTTGTATAAAGGTTAGGCCACAAAGTATATAGGGTGTCAGCTCTTTAAACATGTCTATTATAATAATTAGTTCATTAGAAGACTACAGTGTACAGAAACCTACAGCAAGAAAAATTAATTGATGAAGAGATGCCTAAGTAATACCTGAATTACTTGATTTGTTTCTTCTGGTGACTTTTTTTGTTCACGGCGAACACGTGCTTCCATATCTTGTAGTTCTTGATTTAAAGATGCACACTCAACCTAGTAACAGAAGACTCAAAAATTGATTTACTAGATCTTTATTTCAGAATTAACAATCAGCCTTAGCCTTTCCTTTATTTAAAAAAAAAAAAAAATCACTAACTAACTGTTCCCTATGTACCTCAAGAAGTGCCACCTTCTGCTCCAGTTCTGTGGCCTTCGCTGTTCTCTCATCCGCTATTCTCTGAAATGAGAAGCAATCAATTAATCAACGCATATGGTAAGCATTGATGTCAGAATTGGTTCTATAATTCCCAGAGCTTATCAGGGGGAACATAAATATACCCAGCTTATTAACAGAAGGATAAATACATTTACTTTAATAGAACCTGCATAGCACGATAAGTAGTCAAGTTACCTGTATCCTTGCAAGGGCTGTAGACGCCTCAACAGCTCTGTGCTCCAATTCTACTTCTCTCTCCATGGCAGACTGTCCCATCAATCACAAAATAAGAAAGGTACAAGATAAAGTGCAACAAGAATTAAGTACTCTATCTTCAGACCATTTTGGTAGCATTATGAGCAGCACGCTCCTCTTCTGCTCTTCGTTCAGCAGATGCTAGCTCCTCTCTTAAAGCCTATGAGAATAAAAATTTCATAACACAAGAGTTCATTTTAAAAAATCATAAACGTCAGAATAATTAAGGTAATCTTACATGTAGCAAATATTTTACTTACCTGCATCATTCTTGTCTCCGTAAGTTCTCGACTTCTCATCATAGACTCCATGCTTGCCTGATTAAATGTGATTAAGCACAGAATAAATGGAAGACCAAAATCATGGAGAAAATATGATATAGGCAAGTCAACATGCTACTCGGTCACTGCAGTATATTAGCTGATTATTTTTGTTTACCACAAAAAGACTCGCAGGTAGCAGTTAAATGATATATTTGAAAAAAGACTAAACTGACACAGAAAGAGCAATTTTATAAACGCAGCTCTGCCATTATCCTATGATAAATACAGCGGGTCATCTCATGCTCCGGTAGGCACTATTGGGCAATCTCTTCTGTATGCAAACCAGCTATTTTATTTTGCATCTCTAGCAAGGTATATCTTTTGAAAACTACACAGTAGGTAATGTAAATTAAATGGCTAAAACTCTTTTGTATATAAAAAAATGATGGTTAGCCAAATAGAACTGATAAAATGGAAAAGGAGCCCATCTAAACTTCAAGGAATACAATGACCACATGAAATTCTCAGCCAAACTCAAAGATGCCAATGCTTGAGTGACCCAATATGTTCAATGAAGAAGAAGGAGAAAACTTTTGCAGGGACTAAAGTAAATAATGCAGGACATATAGATCAGGTTGAGACAGTAGCCGCAGAAAAAAGATAAGCAAAATACACTTCAATATAACTATGAAGAACCTGCAGAGAAGCAAGATTTCCCTCTGATAATGCAGCCTGTCTTTTGACAGCATCCATAGAACCGACAAGAGTCTCGATTTCAGCATTCTTTGCTGCCAAGGCCTCAGACATATTTGATTCTACTCTTGATACTTCCCTTTTACATTCAGACAAATCTTTCTGCAGCTCTTTTATTCGAGCCTCACAAGATTTACTCAACTCTCTCTGTAAGCAATAATTTAGTATTAAAACCATTAGATATTCTCTAATCGAGAAGCATGATAACACTAGTCCTTTAAACAACAAATAGTAATGTAGCTTCACCTCTGCACTAAGAAGTTCCTCCAGCTGCGCATTTTCTGCTTTGTATTCTTGAAGTCGTGATGATAGTCCAGCACAAACCTGAAGAACAATAAGAAAATAAACTAGACATCTTAAGAAGAAAATTATGGCTAAGATCCCATGATCAATTTGCAAGATATGCCTCTGTAATCATGCCTCTCCCACTTAGGAAGGCGTTGGATGACAGACATGTTAGTTGACATCATTCTTACCCGAGCTAACCTTGCCTCTTTAGATTGGCCAGTAGATTTAGCTGTTTTAAGCAGTCCTTGAGCCTATGAGACCAACTTAAAAACTAGTCAGAAGAAATTCAATAGAAGACATGTATTCCAATTAATAATTTATAAGCTTCTCTCTTATAATAAATATGACACCTCATCAAGTTGATCTTGTACTTTCTTTGAATTATCAGTTTTATGATCGTCTTGGCTCTTTCCATCATCAATAGATTCAACTTTTAAACCAGCATCTTTACGAACAACATCACCATTAGAAGCAGTGTCAGAGGTCAGAGATTCAGATCTCTCTTGAGCCTTTTTGAAATTAGCATCCAAATTTCCAGGTTCCCTAGTTAGGCCAGTATCAGTGGATTGATTTTCACTGGGGCCTTCAATTCCTTTGTTAGATGGAGAGGAGGGCCCATCATGGATATCTGAAGCATTCTCTTTGGAAAGCTGGCCGTCTGTAGAAATTGGTGAAGGAATAGTGGAAGGTTCAGCATTATTATCATTTACTAAGACCTCCACATTGTCCATTTCAGGCTTATTCACATCATTAGTTATCTCTTCTGGTGATGGAATGCCTGACAAGGGTGGCATTGCTTCAGTAGATTGCTGCTCCTTATCAGCTTGGCTTGTAGACATAGAAGCACTCCCATCATTCTCAGCTACAAGATTAAGATCAACGTTATCACTCAGAGTAGTAACCTCTAATGGTTCTGCTGGTGTGCCAACTTGCTCTTTTGTAATATCATTTATTATAGGAGACGAGATAGATTGTCCCTTTTGAACCTTTGTTGAATCGAACTTATTACTTGGAGAAGTTACATTTACTGGGGCTTCTTGTATGCCACCTTGCTCCTTTGCAGTGTCACTACTTACAGGAGAAGGAACAGCTTGTCCCTTTTGAGCCTGCAAAAATAGTTCAAGAAGATATGATCAAGGTTCATATTATAAGAACACTACTTAAGGATAAACTTCGAAGGCAAACCTTAGATTTTGATTTTGACCTATTGCCTTGAGATCCTTGCCCGCTAGAAGCTAATTGTCAGAAAGGTTCCAAAAAAATGTTAGCACTTGTGCATCTGGAATTGTAAAATATGGAGTCATTCTAGAAAACTGAGCTTTGTATTGTTATTTTCTCTTGCAGATAACAGTTACACTTGGATACGCATCTTAGCACATCAATCCAGTAAATTTTAATCATGGTGAGTCAAGGTGACAGCAAAATTGCCATTCTAGCAATAAAAATTAGCTTATAATAAATTTAGAAGCGTCAGATGTGTCAGATTTAATCTTCCTAGTAAATGAACAATACAAAATTGTAGCAATAAATCCAGGATTAAGTTCAGGTCAAGCAGTCACTATTCAAACATCAGTGCATGAATGATTGTTATATACCTACACCCGGCGACTTAGAATCAGACTGCTCATCTGCTAATTCACTGACAACTAGTTTGGCCCTTCGATCTACAACTTCAAATAAATCTGTTCGCATAAATAGAAAAAGAGTGTCGTAAGTAAGAATTTATTTCAATATGAGCTGCATGCATGCACAGACCAAAATGTGGGGGGCGGAAAAGAGAAACTTTCCATTTAATACTGCAGTAGGTGATAGAACCAAAAACTATACAAAGGAAATGACCCCAAAGGACAATACTTCTTCAAACGGAAATGTAAAGGAGGCAAAAGATCAATTAGACTTGGTACAAATTTCTCCTGTGTGATTTAAAAACAAAAAAAAGAAGTGACCATGTAAAGAAGTATTTAAAGTGAAATTATGCTCCACGCGAAGTTGTAGAAAATTTACTGGCAATGCAATTGACCCGGGGGAGCTATTCCCTTTCTGTTGGGCAGCTTTAACAGCATTCATAAGTTTGGGCAAAATGTAAAGGTAATTTGCATTCTCCTCGGAAGCATACATCTTTGTCCAGCTAAAAACACCCACAAATCAGCAAGGAGCTGCTTTATGAAGCTTTTATGATTATAGTTCAAGCCAATGTTCAACATCCAAAACAATCCAGTAGAATTTGACTAAATGCTTTTAACCATTGAATCAGAGCATGTAAAGGCAGTAAGCCGAAAAATCACATAACCATAACTCACAAAATTTGTAAAAGAAACCAGATCAATCTCGAACCCTACGGGACGCTAAAGGGTTTGCCAGTTAAAGCAATGACACAATAATAATAGAAAGTGTCAAACTAGGGGAAATTCAGAATGCAGATTACAGAAGCAGTGAGATAGATCGATACCTTCAGCGGCCTTGAGCCAGGAAGCCATCTCAGATAAAAGTCGATTGGGATCTGAAAGGGTTTTGGGGTGCTTCCTTAGAGATCGAGGAATGAAGCCTCCATGAAGAAGCGGGGGAAAGGGTACGACGTCCCTTAGATTCAGAGAGCTGGAACAGGGAGCTGAAAAACGCAGTGATATTTGATTATGAAGGAAGACTCGCGCGAGAAATAAAACCGTTTCTTTTGAGGCATGGTGGACATCAAAGGATTCAGGAACTGAATTACAACTTCACGCAATCCAACGGACGTGATCGTTAGTTATGTTCCGAGGAGGTTGGTTTCGGCAAGCAATTCAGCTTCGAGTAATATTGAAGAAACAAGGGGCTTCTTCAGTTCACGCGTCCTATTCTTGTTTACGCAATTATTATTAATGTCAACTTAATTTCAATTTTTTTAAAAAAAAAAGTGGGGGATTTCATTCACTTTTTGGTTTTTCTTTCCTTTTTGAGCTGAAAGAACTTAATTTCAATTTGATAAAAAAAAATCATTAAATTTTGAAAAGGCATACTTTTTATTAGAGAAAGAAAATAATGTGTTTAATCAATGTATGCAAGAAAATTCCCTCTACAAAGTCTCAGCTACGCAACCAAATGTTCTTTTTTTTATTTTTGGCTTAAAGCCCTGGCATCTAACACCTTTTGGGTAACCGACTAATCCAGAATTTGCCCGCAACGGGCATGTTGCGTTTCGAATCCAGGACCTAGAAGCGTGAGAGTGTCTTATTACCCACTTTCTAACCATCCGGCCACCGGAATGCAGGCTTTCAAATGTTTTGTTTTTTGAATCCCTAATATCTCTATTAGCTGAAAATGTTAAAAGAGCATGCTGCTTTTTATATAAAGGCAATTTTTATTATGCTAAGAACTATTTTTGCAAAGATTTCAACCTTTGTTATGCTGTGAAAGATTAATTATTTTCTCGAAACTCAACCCGTTAGTAAAGGCAATTTATTTATTCTTAATAGTAAAATTTTGGACAGGTGTTCCCGACTCAACCCAAGTCAAGAGTATGATACTTAAATGGCTCTTAAGTAATATCAATGTTGGGCTGAGGAGTAAAAATATGCAAACTAGATTGGGCCTCAAGCATACCAGCTCATGTAGCCCAAAATGTTTCAGAAGATTAAAATTTAAAAGGTCCATTTTTTTCACATAGGAAGATTAAAAGTCCATCACATGTACCCAAAAAAAAAAAGTCCATGACATAGAAGGGAAAACCCCACAGGCCACAACAGGGAAACAAACTAATTATTACGTGCTATACAGATTGGGCCGGATGAGGCTCACAATCACGCAGATTAGTGGCTTCACGTAACCACATTAATCATTCATCAAAGGCCCCTTTAATGGGCCTGAGATTATAAACGCGCCGATATTAGTAATGGCAAACAGATAGAAAAGACGCACTATAGTGTCACTGTTTTTTAATTTTTTGTAAGCTCCCATGTGGTTAAAGATACATTAAATTAAATAAAAGAAATAAAAATGAGCGTAAAGTACAAACAACTATGTCTCATAGAAATTTTTATGCTTTTATCTTCTTAATTAATATACATTTGTAACGTTCTCGTAGGTAAGTGGAATGTGATTTAATTTCCATGTAACATAAAAAACATTGAAAACATAAAGCTTTCCCCCTGTTTTGCTCTTTTAAATTGAGAATGGAGACTATTAAAAAGAATACGCGAAAATTTAGAAGCACAGGTGCAATAAATTGTTTTTTTAAAAAAAAGAGTACCAACCGAAAGTCCTGCTTCTAGTGAATCACAGGGAAAAGTTAGTACCGGCCGAACGGTAAGATTAACGAGTGGCAGTGATAATACATAAAAGAATAATTCGTGCTTTTTGTTTTTTAATTTGATAGGGGCCCCTTGGTATTTCCTGCTTTATGCCCTTTTCTTTAATCCATCTATAATATTAGTCTTATGATCTTTCATTCCCAATTCCCTACATAATGGAGAAGGTTAGCCCCTTCAAATTAAACTTAATTAATTTTTTAACTCTATATAAATTAGTTACTAATTTCTATATTTAGGACAAAAAATATCATATCGTAGAAAAGCAAAACTCATCCATGCATGACCACTGTTGTTTAATTTGACGTTATATATACTGCTCCAAGCAAGTGTTATTATAAGAGAAAATTACTATAAAGTTCTAAGTAAATAACATAATTGTCATAAAACCTCACGAATAATGGAGCAGTCTGCAATAACAAATTTTATTATAATAAATAATAACTCCTTACCTATTATTAGAACTTACAGATAAATACTTGTTTCTCAGGACTTCTTCCTTACTATTATATATAAAAATATAGTACGTATATAACACACAAAGTGCGTGTAAAGTAAAGGGCTTTCAATGTGTGTGTACGTACCACAACCGGACATCCTCATAATACAGTACTCCTCTTGTGTTTATTATAAGTTTTAAATAACTAATCTATAAATAATAAATAATTAGTTAAAATTAGTTTAAAACAATAAATATGTTAAAAATATACTTTTATTTTCAAATATATCCTAATAATAAATAAAAAATGAAAGAAAATGTGTAGAAAAATATGATAAGAAAGAAATAATTAAGAGTAATATTAAAAAAATATATTAAATATTAAAATAAATTAAAATTAAAATTTATAAAATAAATCATATTTTTTTCTAAATTTGAAGTTTATAAATATTACGGGCGGGAGTAATATTTAAATAATAAACTCAAACGTTGAAACGCTGAGCCTCGCCTAAAAAAGTCCCTTTAATACGTATCCCACTATTACCCATTACACACCTAACGAAGCAACCAGGGTATGACTTTTATAAATGGGTCTTTTTTTTTTTTGCCAACTTATAAATGGGTCTTTTATTGAAGCTCGAAGGGGCAAAATTAAAGCACCTTTGCTTTAGGTACGTGTTTGACAAAATAGTTCAAGTGCCATTCATTCCTCTTTCTTTTAGGGGGTAAATTGACAAAACCCAACCCGTTCACTTGGTAAAAGCTTTGCCCCCACATATGCATATGTGTGTTATCAATAAACGCAGCTCCACGCTACATGTATAAAGCTTCCTTATCCCCGCGTGGGACTTAAAAGTTTGCTCAGATTGCGCTGCAAGTCCCTCCCTTTCCCCTGCAAGATTTACCATTCTATAAAGCAAAAGCTTAATCTTTTCATAGCTTTATTTAGTTTCTCTCTTCTTCTTTTTTAACTACAAGTATTCTGAATAGTTTGTGCTCATTTCATGACAATTATGCCGTAATCTCTGGTTTTTAATATAAAAGTTAAATAATTAATTTGTAAATATTTAAAAAAATTAATTAGGTTAATTATCTATAATAAATAAATGTTATTTTTTCTAAAATATTTTTTTAATCATATGCACGAAGATAAAAACTCTTTTAACATGTGTATTTATTATAGCAACTATTTTGGGAGAAAAGTGAATAAATATGGGCGAAAAGTATATTGATGCCTTATAGTTATGACCAAATTAAATCTATAACTAGCTCCTGTACTCTTTCAATGCTAAATGTAAAACTAATTTTATAGTGTAGATTACACTATAAAATGAGTCTTTTATTTTAAACCGGAAGAGTATTTAGAATCAGGTGTAGTATTATATAATTGATCCATGCTATTAACTAACTAACAATGAATTATTGATGTGAATCAATTATATAATCTAAAGTAAAATACACCAACCACCTTTATATTTTATCTAAATTACAGAAACCCCTCCTCTATTTTGAAAATATATATAGACCTTCATTGAAATTAAAATGTATGTTAATATTTAAAGTTTCATTTTCATCCATCTCACTGTTAAGTTTGACTTTTTTAAAAAAAAATTAACCAAAATACCCCTTTTAACATAAAAGTTATTTAAACATTTATACTTGTCAAAAAAAATTTTTGAACAACAAAAAATAATTTTAATACATGTATTTTCAAAACTTTTGAAATGTAATAAAATTTATTAATTTTTATTATATTATAAACTTTTATAATTTTAATTCTTCATCATATAAATGAAACTTATTTATTTAGTTTTTTTAAATGGTTATAAAATAAAATAAATACATATTATTTTCATCATATAATAAAAATTAATAAATTAATTCTTCATCATATAAATGAAACTTATTTATTTAGTTTTTTTAAATGGTTATAAAATAAAATAAATACATATTATTTTCATCATATAATATAAATTATCTAAGTTAGAAAGATTATAGAAATCATTTAAACTTATAATTTAAAATTTTTAAATAAAAATTTTGTTCGAAACATTTATGACCTTTTTAGTCAATTATTTACTTAAAGAATTAATCAAATTTTCGTTCAAGTTTTTTTTGTCTACATTAACTAAATTACTTAATTTTCTATGCCAATATGATGAAAACATTAAACAAATAACTATTTAAAAAAATAAAAAAATAAAATTAAGGGAAAGAAAAAACTTTCAATTCTTCAAAACTTTTTTTACCTAAAATTAAGAGATTTAGTATATGAAGGGTAAATTAGTAAGTAAAAAAATATGTTAATATAAATTTTAATTAAAAAGTATCTTTTTAAAACATTCTTAACAGAATTAATAATTTAGACTTAAGTGTCAAAATGAAGGGGAATGTCTGTGTAATTAGGAAAAAATATAAGAAATATTAGAGTATTTTGCTCTATAATCTAATAAAATTCGTCTGTTTGATATATCGGTGTAGGGATTTCATAACTCTTAAATTGAAATACTATGTGCTAATTTCATCACATTGGGTTATAGTTAAGATTAACTAATTATCACTGCTAGTGTCAATTTTTGTCCAGCTTGATTAATTAATTATCAATGCGATAGCATTCTAGAGAGCGTCAAGATCAGATCATAAATGTCTGTTTTTTTTTTTTCTCTCTCAGTAAATCAGGCTATCAATGTCTGCTAGCGTCTCCCATCGAATGGTCTGTATATGTCCCACGATCATAGAAGACACGTCTCATGGCGTGTGGCTCCTAAAGTATGGATATTGTTTGAATAAATAAAGCTTAATCAAATAAGAGCCACGAACATATATAAAAGTAAAGTTTATAGAAAGGGCCAAAGCATTGACAAAAGTATTAACAAAGGTGAAGGAGACGAGAGGGCATAAAATTAAATTTTTCTAGAAAGTTCTTTACTCAGAGATATTAATAATATTGCTCGTTACTGTTAAAAATGTATGTTAATGGTTAATGGTTGATGTTACTAAATTTCAAAACTTTTAAAATAAATTTGCACACAAATTTTTTTTCCCAGATGCCCAATAATAATATTTCTGGAACAAATTTATACATTATCCTTATATAAAATATATAATTTAATTGCAAAGAAATCACATCAGTATATTGATAAACAATACATTTTTCTTGGGTTGGGGACAACCATTTTATTTTTATTTTCAATAGTTATCCATACATTTCATGAATCTAGCGTTGTTTTGATGAGAAATTAGAAGATTGGTCCGGCAAAAAAAATTGGAACAGGTGTTGAAAAACTTAAACTTTCTAATTTTAATATTGGTTCAATGTTACATGAAACATTAAAACAATGGTATTTATACATTTCACAAAGAAATTGGTAATATATATGTATATAAACACTTCATCTTAAAACTTATACTGTTGACAAATTTCTAGTTAGTGTTTGTGTGTGTATATTACCTCGGGTCATATTTATAAGATCTCGTTTGTATAATCATCATACGGTTCATAAGTGATATATTACCTCCGGTCATAATTTGCAGTTTACAAATTATGACCGGAGGTAATATATCACTTATGAACTGTACGATGACTTCTCATAAATTTTACATTTTATATTGATGACAATGATATTTATGACTTCAATTACTTAATGCGTTAATTTGAATTTTAACTATTATCTCGCTCGCAAGATTATCAATGGAGAAAAGTGTGGTTGGGACATTTGATTTTGCCGATTCTTTGACCATTGCTATAGTG
Organism: Neltuma alba; assembly: GCF_004799145.2. Classification (NCBI taxonomy): domain Eukaryota; kingdom Viridiplantae; phylum Streptophyta; class Magnoliopsida; order Fabales; family Fabaceae; genus Neltuma; species Neltuma alba. Next base: position 29,917 of record NW_021632607.1, read on the forward strand.
GATATATAAATATATATATATATATATATATATATATAAAATGGCGGCCTCTTCATTCTTCTCTGTGATGTGATTGATTAGAGGGACAACCCGTTGATGTTTATTTTCTTCATTACTTTAGCCAATCCAATAATTTTGATTCTTGTGAAACCCCCAGGTCCTCCTTCAATTATATTTTAACTGGGTTAATTGCTATAATTGCAATTTTTTTAGTTACAAGCGTTGCCCATCTATTGGCCATTGATCTATTCACATTCTCAATGATTGCACTAATCGATAATATGACCTGGATTATTTTAACAATAAGTTTCCACATCAAATAGTAGTGTACTATGAAAAATTGCATAGACGTTAATTGATGGCCACATGATATTAATTAAGCAATTAATTTAATCATGGTCCCTATTAACAAGTAAGAAAAAGAGTCCACACGTACATCCCCCCTAATGTTAGTTTATTGAATCTTAAGATCTCAGTCTAATTATTAGTGAAAACACGAATACTTTATTATTGATTACATTACTGTGATTAATTAATTAATTAATACACGCGATAAAACAGTAAGTGCGAAACACAGACCAATAAATGAATTACAACTTACAAAAACTTATTCGAATAAAACACCAAGATTTCTGCTTTCTGCTCTGTTACTATTACTTATCAGCCTTCATCATCTCTAAAATGTCCCGAGCTGGACGCCGCGTGTCCTTGAAATTTAAATGAGAGTTATAGTGACTCTTTGTGCTTTATTAGTGAATGCCCAATGGAATTAGTTGAACGAAAAAGACAAGCTGATCGAAACAAATTAGGAAAACTAAAAACGCATCTGTATTTTTAGTTGTTTTGGCCAGTTTGGAGAAGAATGACAAAATGCACATTACTCCCTCTAATCCTATATTTATAAATTACTTGAATTAATAAAATGTATTTGTTGATATATAAAAATGTGTTACAAATGATTTAAACTAAGCATCAGAGTGGTTATAACATCCTGCCCCGAAGCCTGCTATATATACACCAAGTCTATTGATTTGGGCAATTTATTTCGTCTGTTGTGTGCATTTCTCACTTCTTAGTTACTGCCAAAAGATATGCTTGAATTGAAGTATACAATGTTTTTTATAGTATGCTCTCTCTCTCTCTCTATATATATATATATGCGTCCATGCATGGATATATATTATATATACGATGGTTTTTGGAGTAGTGGCAGCACTAATAAAATTACATGCACAAAGAAATATAAACTTCAAAACCCTTAATAAATTGAATAATTTTTAATTAATTATCCTAAACACCCAATTTGAAAAGAAAACTATGATTTCTTATATCTTTCGTACATCTTATTAAACAATTTATTGTCCACAACTTAAAACAATTAAAGTACAGTACTGAAACGCCAAAGCCAAAGGATTGTATGGATATTGGACATATGCTCAAGCTAGCTATATATGCGATATACTCCATACTATATCATATAATTAATCATTGACTATTGGACTTAAAAAGACTAAAAATTCAAGTGACTTTGGAATAAGCGACGAGTACGTACAGTATCAATATGTATTACGAACCATAACCAGTGGTTCCGCCATTATAATAGTGAGTGGCCAAGAGATAAGAGAGACATAATAAAAGGTGGCTAATAAAGCCAAACTGATCCAACTCACCAATACTTAGAAAAGATAGCTGCACCTTGAATTTCTTCCTCTACCAACGACAAAACACAACGCTCTTGCTTTAGTCCCTCCTTTATCATCCAAAGTCTCCCGGTAGGTACGACGACGTCCTTTATTGAAAGAAGAGAAATTATTATTCCTAATCTTCCGCAAAAAGACAGGCACAATTCCATCATCCCCTTCATTCTGTAATTCCTTTTATTATCACCATGAACAGATCACAACATTGTGACAAAAGGGTTTTCACAACCCAAAAACAGAGGGAGCTGTCAAATTTTAATTAAAAAGAGGGAGGAAAAAAAAAACACCAAGACGACAGTGTGATGACAAATCAGAAGTAACCCCCAAGTACGTCCGAGCACGCACTGGATAGCTAGCTAGCTAGCTCTCACTTCAAGAACCAACCCAGAAAAAAACTGCTCATTATGCGACGTTACAGCAGCGAAAAATAGAAGGTCTTGATTCGTGAGATGTAGTAGCCAGTTTTGAGGTATATACGCGTGGGATCAAATACAGAGATACGAGCGACGTCGTAATTCACCTATCCCACAAATATTTAGGGCGGGGCGAATCAAGAACGGCCATTGTCTTCTGCAAATTTAGATCTTTGTAGAACTTCTTAATGAATTCTTCTGCCGCCAAGTCCACCTGGCTATCTCCGTCGTCCTTCAAGGGAAACGGCGAGTCGGTCACTCTCAGTTGCTTCCCGATAGGGCTTTTCCCGAAGCCTGGCAATGTCACCAGAGGCGAGGCTTCCACGAACTTGGAATTCTCATTGTTCAGCATCTCCAGCACTTTCTGGAAGGCATTCACGGTGCACACGTCGTCGTATTGGTACGACTTACCCAGCTTGTGCTTGCGCTTGATGGCGGAGGCGAAGGGGTAGGCGGGGCTGTTGCTGCAGCTGAACTCGTATTCACGCGGAGGGATGAAGGAATGGTGGTGGTTGTTAGATCGAGAGGCAAAGGCGGCGGCGAAGTGGTGGTGGAGCATCAGAGTGCTGTCGGCTAAGGCCTTTCCGGCAAGCTTCCCGCGTTTGAGAAGCAAATGGAGCTCAAGCGCGACCTTGCTCTTGGCTATACCTTTTCTCAACATGACCAGAACCAACCGTACAATGCTCCAAACCTTCTTGGCCACCACCGGAGCTTTAGCCTCAGTTTCCATTTCGATCGAGAGGGAGGGAGATACAGAGAGAAAGCGAATAAGAAATTGAGATTGGATATGGAACGAGAAAGAGCGAGCGAGAACAGGTATATAAAGGGACGTAGTGCATGATTGGAGAGCGAGTGAAATCCCACGAGCGCGTGCGCGTGTTGTTGAACTAATGAGATTTGAGAGGGATAGGCACGAGATGGAAAGGGAGGCATGCATGTGTGGACAAGAACGATATAGATAATGTTTTTAAATTAAATTAAATGCTAAATTGTGGGGGATGCTGTTTCCTGTTTGTGCCTTTTATGGAGACTGTGAGTAGAACAGTGCGAGCAGCTCAAACGGCGTGTGTTTTACGATGAAGTGGCAAGGAAACAGGTGAGAGCCTGGTTTACGATAACAAAAGAGAATTAGTTTCACTGTTCATCTCCTTAATAAACACTCCCAGTCCATGACTATTGAAATTTTATTTAAATGGTTCAGATTTAAAATTTTTAATTAACTATTTTTAAATAAAAATTTATTTTTAAAAAAATATAATTAAGAGATTATTTTTATTTTTTATTTTATGTATATTAAAATAATTATTTTAAATAAATAAAAAAATAAATTTGGACCACTCATATAAAATCTGGATAGTAGAGATCTAATGATAAGGTCAGGACGCGTCATTGAAGTGATAAGCACAGTAACTAGTTACATAATAAACGACATCGACCCCTGCAGTCCGCACTCACTTTGCGGACGGATATCTCCCTCTGCACACTAGAGTTGAATGTATAATTGAGGAGAAATTCGGGGTCAAATTTAAATTATCATTTCCCCATTGCCGTGCACTCTAAGCTAATCCATACCGCTAGCTCTGATGCGTTAACTTTGAAACCCCCGACCCAAAAAACAAAACAAAAAATGATGCCTTTCATATAATGTAAAAATAAATACTACTCATCTAATTTTTAATATAAGACCTATTTAATTAATTTGTTAAAATTAAAAAAATTAGATAAGTTAGTTAATTATAAGAAACATGATACTACATTCAGTTCTAATTATAAGACTTAGTTGACTAATTGGAAGAGATTAAGGAAATAGGTTAAGTTAGTTATTTGTAATAAATAAGTGTTGTCATTCCTAAAATATCCTTACTAATTAAGTGTATTGGTTAGAACTATCATTATTAGAAGGACTATCTTGGAAAAAATGCATAAATATGAGAAACAAAATAAATTGGGGTCTTATAATTAGGACCAAACTAAAAGTCAAATGAGGTCTTATATTAAGGACTGGAGGTAGTATATTTTTTTCTAAAACCCCATAATCATTTTTCTTAATATATTTCTTTTCTTACTTACTTTATTATGGTTAAAGAAGTATCCATAGAGGTAATTTGAAAAAAATTTGATAAATATAAAAAATAGATCTTATATTTAAAACTAAAATTAACTTAATAATTAGGTTCTATATTAAAAACTGAAAGAGTATATTCAAACTTGGGATAGTACTCCTCCGGTCCTTATTATAAGACCCCATTTGACTTTTTATTTGGTCCTAATTATAAGATCCCAATTCATTTTGTCTCTTATATTTATGCATTTTTTTCCAAGATAATCCTTCTAATAATAATAGTTTTAGTCAATATACTTAATTAGCAAGGATATTTTAGGAATGACAACACTTATTTATTATAAATAACCAACTTAACTTACTTCCTTAATCTCCTCAAATAAATCAATTAGGTCTTATAATTAGGACCGGAGGAGTATTAATTATGAGTCCATTATATGCATACTTTCAGCAAAGCTAATCCATGCCCATTCTTTATGTAAAAGACGGCGACAGGTGCCAACGATCTATTCTGACAGACGTGGTAATGCCCATTTCCAGTTTTCCACTGTGGCAAGGTAAGATCGCCAGCTCAGAATTTTGGCAATCTACTTAACAATGAAAAATTTATCTGTTTTTTTTTTGTAGTAATAATAATTTAGTTCAGGAATAGCGCATGCATGATAATTTTAATGTGGACAGTAGATTTTATTTTATTGTGTGTATTGGTTTTAATCAAATTTTGCATAAGAATTTACTAATTATCCGGCGATCCCTTAAAATAAAAGCGTAGTAGCAGTGTATGACGGAGCGTGTGTCTCAAATTATTGCATTTTGAGAATGAAATAGTTTGTTCAAGACATATCTTCGACGGTACCGGCATTTGAATTATCATTGCTCTGCATGATCTAAGGTACTGGTCCTTGCATAGCCATAGCGGACGGAGCCTTGTGTAAGTTAAACTGTTAAAAGGGAAAATTGTTGGCAAAAAAAAAAAAAAAAGGTTCAACGGAAAATTATAGAAAAGTTTGTTATTGGAGAAAAATTTTATTGGTAAAAATAACTTGAGTTAAAATATCGACGCCTTGTTTGTTTTATCGTTTTCTTTATTTTAACTACCGCACAGTGGGTTGGTATGGCAATTCGATGAAAAGTTATGCAGTGTAATAACACTGAATACGGAATAATTACATCTACGCGAAGTAAATAATGCATATTATAAATTAATTTGACTTCTTCACATCTTCAATCGACTAACTGAACACGGACGACATTTTAGAGTGCCTGTAAATTCTTCCGATACTTAATATAAAACTTAATTAACTTATTTAAGTATGTTAAAAATATTAGTTAAATTAGTTAATACTGTATATTTTTACTGAAATACCATAAACATTTTTTTTTAAATATTTTTTACATCTTCTACTTAATTATTATTAGTGGAATATCAATAGAGTTAATTTAAAAAATTAATAAACATTTAAAATAGATTTTATATATGGGACTAATATTAATATATCGATTAGGTTTTATATTAAATATTAAAGGAATGGATGTTGCAGTGGAATCTCAGACGACGTAAGAAAGAACATGAGATGTCTGTTCATATTTCGTTCTGGTAATTTAGATATCAAGTTCATGTTTTATTTAAGCAATTATTTTAAATGAATTGAATATAAAATAAAAATAATATTATAACATAAAATTTTTTAATAACTTTGTTTCCAAAAAATATATATTTTTAATAATATAATACACACTAGATTGGACTGATTAAGCATAAGGCGAAGAAATATATTTCAAATCATATAAATTTGCTCTATAAAATGATTTTCGTGTAAAAGAAATCTTTTTTTTAAAAAAAAAAAAAATCCCCTCCTCGAGTTAAATGGCATATTCTGAACACGTGGCACGCTCAGGACTGCGTCCATCCATCGCGATTCGCCGCATCACCCGGGTGGCCGAGGCTAGCCTATGGCCTATAGGCAGTCTCTTCCCCCAGACCCAAATAAACCTCTCTTTTTAGGAATAAAATGTTATAGGCAATTCAGTCACTGAAACGCTATTTCGTAGCGACGAAGTCTCTGGCTAGTGGCCACCGGAACTGGCCATCCTTTTTCTATTGTTGTTTTTGTTTGTTCTCTCGCGCTGCTGGCAATACCACTAATTATTTATTTTTTCTGGGGTCCTCCTTCATGCTCCTAGAAATTAAGCTGTGTGATTTTGTTTTGGGTTGGGTTTGGATTAAGTATTGTTGGTGGTTTGCTTACCAGCGGAAAGTACGGAAATAAAAAGTGGAATTAAAATATTACGAGAAACTTGTATTTGTGGCAATTCTGATTTTGACCAGTGGAGTTTCCTTAGCTCTCTCATCTTCCTTCCCACATTCCTTCATTCCCCGAGAAATTCGTGTTTTTGCATGCTTCGCTTCACTTTTAACACGCCGCCCCATGCTATTATTAGTATTATACTGGGGCACCCCGTTGGCAACACAAGAGAGATATGAAAAGACAAACGCATCCCTATATCTCGCAACCAGTTACACTGTTCAGTACCAGTTCTTTTCTTCGTCACCCCCCATTCATTTCAATGACTATTTTTAGCGACTAAGTAAAGATATCATTATTATTCTGAGAATAATCAAATGAGGAAGAATAGGCACTGTAGTGAATTATGGGAGCGGGAAAGGGTTGCGTGAAGATATTTGGATATGTATAGGGCGGTCCTGATTTATAAAGTAGTACTCCCACTTTCATCATGTCTTTGTCTTTGGCTCCCCATATTACTAATTATATATAAAGTATATAATTATTTTCCACACAATTCATGTTATTGAACCCCTTTTCAATCTAGTGCTTCTGCTTTTCCCTACTTTATTTTTTGTTTCTGTGCCAATCACATATCCTTTTCCGTTCATTCAACTCCTCTCTTCATAATTTATTGCCTTTTGTTTTAGGGCTCTCCACGAGGATCCCCCTCCCGCTCTGCCTTGTCCACATCTATCATATTATATCCAACATTTTCGTCCTCATCTATGAAATGATTGCCGCATTTTTGTGTCTTGTATGCGACTTTGCCGGAGTTCAGAATTTAACGTACACGTGGCATACCACGGCACACTTGTTCCAGATTAATATATTCATTTAGTTTTTTGCCAAGCACAGTCCCGCAGTATCTTCCTAATAGAAACAATCCCGTTTAAAATATTATCAGGCACTACGTGTGAACACCTTTCTCACTGGTAATTTGAATAGTAGTTTGTTACATTGTGATAAACTAATCTCTTTTACTAAACTCAACGCCATCAGTTTATACTCGTCTTTTTTTTTTTTTTTTTGGGGGCATTCTATATTCATTTAGTTTTATTTATAAAAAGGAGCTCCGCTGGGAGTGGGCGTAGATCACATCCGGAAGAGATAACCCAGCCTCCATTTAAATTGGGCCTTGTTTTGAGAATTGTATAGTCACGGGCCGAAATTTGGACCTTCTTATGGACCCAACCTCAATTTTAGCCCAATGGCTAGAAGTCAAGATAAATTCATCTGGTTTCAAAGGTTTGACAAATTAATTTAAAATACACGAATTGATTCACAAGCATAAATAATTGAAAATATGAGTAGATCTTGTTCAAGAGTGACGACTGACTAGAGAAGAGAGAGGGAAGGAGAGAGAATATGTTTTGTATGCAGCAACAACAAGGTAACCGTTGACATTTCACATTTGACAATTCCCTGCACTTCCTTTTCACTACTCGTTCATTCACGTAGACGAAACCAATTTGGATTTCTAAACTTCTCAACCCCACATCACACCAGCTGACCAAGAGCAAATGATTCCACAATCTTCTTGATTATTATTGTTATTATTTTTTGGGTCATTATTATTTTAGTTCAAATGAAATTCAGAACTTTCAATGGAGGTCCCCAGTTTTTAATTCTGATAAATCCAAGAAGGTCCGGTTGATTCAAAATCAGACAACAGAACGGACACTAATAAAATTGAATCATTTGCTTGCACACCTGTATTTGACTATTTTGTTAACTATCAAACTGATAAATCCGAATCAAAGGGAGTCTGTCAAATTATTATAAAATTAATTAATAATGATGATATGATACTCTAAACTTCTAATAATCTGGTTGCAGTGATATTTTAGTTGTTTAATTTTCGCCAGCCCAATTTGATGAGTCTATCTCACCTTAATCATGATTAAAAAATTGGGGAAAATACAATCACCGCATAGAAAATTTGGCATTAATTTCGGGAATTTAAAAAGCAGAAGAAAAATAGGGATAAGGCGATTTGGGACTCCAAGGCATTTCATGATTTGATTTCCCTAATTACCCTCAGAGAAGTCAATGCTTAGTCAATCTTAACCCTGCGCACGCTTTGAGTAAGCAGCAAGGTTCGGCGAGGAAGGCGGGGGTATTTTGGAGATGACACACAAAAAGCAACCGCCACTCTGGGTCCTCTCAACGACTCTCAGCGTGCCAAACTATTAATTTTGATCTCCTCTGTAAAATTTTTGGAAAGCACAAAGAACAAGAAGAGCAAGTAGACAACTCCTCAGAGCAAGATCATCAAGCTCTTCATTTGCAATAGGTAACCTTTATCGCGTTTTCTTTCTCGTTAAGAGTTCTTGACCGTCGCTTCCTCGTTTCCAATTTGCCTCGCTTTTTATGTATGTTTGATTTCTGGGTGGTTTTCTTTTGGCCATGCCGTGGTAATGCTTGTTTCTTGAATTCTAGTGTGCGTTGAAGTTCTTGATTCTTCTATGGTTGCTAATGACTAATTTTTCTTGGATAAATTTGGAACTAGGACGAGCATTGGGCGAACCGACCTTATTTTTCTTAGACTTGAACCAGTTCTCTGTTTTCTTCTCCCCTTTTGACTTTTTATTTCAGTTTTTCTGTTCAATTCAATCCGATTTTCTCATTTGATCTTTCGGTGACAAGTTTCCGGTTTCCCTGTTGTGACAAATGGATTATTGGGTCTAGTCGATTTATAGGAATTAGAATGATCGAGAAGCACAGGTGAAAGGAAAGTTCAAGAACTGGGCTTTTCCGTACCACGGATTTCTATTCATTCAAATTTAAGGGGGCTTACTGGGAACTGTAATGGTGATCTAAGGACCCCCCCCTTTTTTTTATAATCAGCCTCCATTGTTTTGCTCTAGTTTCGGGGAGGCCGACCGAGAGTTATCTACCCTGGTGTCTGAAGTAACTGATTACGCAGTTTCATTCAAAAAATAAAGTAAAACAAAGGGGCTAAATCATCAGAAAGAAAAATCTCAATGGGCTTCGGTGCTTCTAGTTCCTAAAACTCGATTTCCTTCCCCGGGGGATAACGTCGGATTTATTACTGCGTCTTGCCGGCGCTGCCAATTCTTTAATCTCTAAATTTCATAAGGCCAGAATTTTCCTATTAAAAATATCTTGGGGGTTTCTTCTTCCTTAGAGTTTGACTTATTTCATCATTGGCAGAAATGGAATATCAGAACCTGGGAAGGCAACAGAGATCTAAAGGGGCCAACATGAAGCAGGCATTGATGGTGATGCTGCTTGTGGTTGGTTGTGCTTGGTTGACATACCAGATCAACCATTCAAGACATAAACCAGACGACTATGGCCGACTACCCAAGCCTCTTGAGCAATACTGGGCTGTGTCCTTGGGGCGTAAAGGCTCACCATCATGGTTGTATGAAATTCAGTTCCCTACTACCTTGGGAAAAGTCCATATAGAAGAACCTAAGAACGATGATAATTCTGGAAATACGGATGACACAGCAAGCAAAAGTGAGGCAGATGACAAAGGGCAAGGCAATGTTGAGAATTCCAAGATGGCAGTCATTAATGATTTTGAAAGTAATGAGAAGGAAGCTAAAACCTTGACAGGTGGGGCTTGGGCCCATACCTTTGACGATGAAAACGGTGTTCCGCCTGAAGTTAATGGAACTGAGACAATGGGCGGCGTGGCGCAGATCGACATCGTGCATGGAGAAAACATATCAAATGATAGTAAGGGAAATGGAGCCGTCAAAAGCAATATTTTAGGAGTCAAATCTTCAGAAAATGACATTGTTGAAGTGACTTTTGGAGGCTCAGAGTCTATAGTAGTTGATGCAGAAGTAAATTCTCAAAGTATTATTGCTCATGCTGATGCATGAGTTTGTAAGACTCTGAGTCTGTTTCGCGTAATTGTAAATAAGAACTCATCAGAATCACCTGTTATCATTAGCAGCAAAAGCAAAAAGCTGCTGGGAACAGAAGATCTTTCTTTCTTTCGTTCTTTCTTTCCATCATGTACAATCTTATTTTTTCAGAAGAAATCAGTGGCTGCATGATTTTTGATGGAGGCTTTCACACTTTTTTCCCCCCCCGGTTGTGAAGTATAAACATAAAGACCTGTTACTCGTCCTTTGTTTTTGTTTTCAACTTCTTTTCTTTTCAAGTCATCACCATTGCTACTAATTGAGTCTCACTGATTTCCTCTATTCAGCCTTTTCCCCCTTTGAACTTGGTTACGGCAACGTGGCCAATCATGAAGTGTTCAAGCATGAATAGGGTGCATGAGACATACAAGTCTAAATCTAAAATCTAATTTGTAGTGCAACTTACATTAGAAACCAAATCTTATATTTAAATTCGAAAGTAGTATAATCCTGTGTTTCAAAATTCAAAGCTGAGTCGAACAGATCTATAGAGAAAAACTATTGATTGCTGTGTTGGCAAGCATCATACTGAATAACCATAAAAAACCAGAAATTCTGTACTATGACTTTTTTAATTGAAAATCGAAAATGCAATTGGACTATTTTTGTGCTGTTTAGCATCTTGCTCAGCTCCGGTCACTGTCTGTATTGCTGGCTAAAATGTAAATAAACGTGCTTTGAGAATGTAGTGCGGACTGTGTCAAAATTGAAAATGGACCCTGAAACAAACAAGGACAATCAAATACTTGGCCACTACCAGTGGTATCTAAAATTGAAGGATGCATATATTTCAGACAAAGTAGTGGTAGTGGATCAGAGACACTTTGTGATTGGCCTTTGTTTCTGCATTATGCTTCACCACTTCGCCGAGATTGTCTTCTTTCTTGACCCCTAACTTCTTCTGGTTCATATTTCAGCTAGGCTGGACTATTGAGGGGACCGTTTGTATTATTTGTAATTCATTCAATCCAACGTGATTTTAAGGCTGTGGCCCTGGCACCGTGACGCTTCCTTCCTAGTTTCTGTGGAAGTTTCGGATTAATCTATTTTTCTATATATAAAATCGTTGTATAACTATAAACGATTGGTTGGTTAGGAAAAAACGGATGCATCCTGACACAAAACATAGCGCAGTTACTGTTCATCGTGATCATTCCCTTGTCTTCTTTTTTATTTCTGAAAAAAAAAAGGAAAAAGAAAAAACGGTTCATGTTGACATTGACAGGTGGGTGAGGCCAACAGCAATAACCAAAATATCAATGAAGAAAGAAGATATATGTGATGATCGTGCACCAAGAGTTAGATATAGATATTAAATTTGGTTCTAAATATAAAATATCAATTTATTTTGATTTTAATATTCATTTATTCTCCTCCTAAGTAATCCTTACAATGACTGAATATGTTAAAAAAAATTTTATACTATCAGGGAGAAATTTAAATCTACACAATTAATGAAGGTATTTTTTCAAATAAATAATATCTATCTATTAACTAATTTAACTAGTTTGTTTTATTATATTTTAGGGAGGTAGTATTATATTGCGTCTATGTGGCTCCAACCTATCATGAGGATGGAAGGTGAGTTTTTCATTAAAATCATTTCCCAAACCTTCTAATTCCAAAGGAGGATGTGGAGGCATATTCGACCGCATGAGCAAATATTAGATGTAAACTTGCGTTGTCTCTTTGTGTGTGTATGTTTTTATAGCTGAGAATAGAGGCAGCCCGTGCATTGCAGGCTAGCTCATCACAACCTACAGGTTATGCAGTGTGGGTTGAAGGAGCCCGTATTTTCAAGGTCTGGAAAAATACCAACCTTGACCCGCTATAGTAGATTGGCGGGCTAGCCCGCTAGCCTGTCATTTTTTTTAATTCTTAATTTTTAAACCTTATTTTTACTTATTTTTAAAATTAATAAATAGTGATCCAAAGTTTCAAAAGCAATTACAAATATAAATTATGTTTAACTACATTTAAAATAGTCAATACAAATATAAAACAATACATTACAAATATTTTACATGATTAACATTCAACATCAACTCATCAAGTGATAAATTTTACAATTTTTTTCATACAAGTACCATGTTTGATACAAAAAATTATCTCTTAATAAATTAGAAGGGCATTTATCTATTTTTTTTTTAAAGTTGATTCATCTTGTTTTTCTAAAACACTTTTTTTCCATTACAAATATTGTCTTATATTTGATTTTAGTTATTAAATTTTTTTATAAATATACTATGCTTATTTTTTAAAAATATTTTTTTATATGTATAATGTAACATGAAAATTGAAATGTAAACAAGGGAAAAAAATTTCAAATATAACAACCTATTATTTATGTGGAGAAAAAAAAATGGCGGCTTAAGCGGGTCAACCTGCGAGTTAGCCCGCCACAGCTCACGGGTTATACAGTGCAGGTTAGAGTAGCTTGCATCTTAACTGGTTAGCAAAATGCCAACCCTAACCCATTCTTTTTTAGCTGGTTGGCGGATTGACCTGTGAGCTCCAACCCATATTCCCTGCTCTATGTGTTTTTTTTTTTGGGCCGAAGATTATGTTTTGTTGGGGATTATTATTACCCGAACCTATTTATAAAAAATAAGTTATGAATAAAGTTTAACTAAAACTTATTTTTAATAAATAGACGCCAAAATGATATTTTGTCACGGGACTTCGATTTTAAGCCATGGCTCATCATTTTTTGTGTATAAAATTACTCATAAATCTCAGGTGAAAAATTTAAATACAGAAACTTTCTAACAAAATTATTTTTGGAAAGATGAATATTTTAATCCTCTAAGTTTTAACTCAGTTATGATTCAGCCCTCAGCATAACTCAAACCTTAAACTTTTATATCCTGTTTGCTACGAAACATTGCATATAAGGGTAAGGATTGAAGTTGAGGTTAAAAAAAATTATATGTTAAAAAAGTATTTAATATAAGTGATTGCTTATTATTTAGAATTGAGCAAATCCATGTATGCGGGATTGAAAAATATCATGGGGAGGTAGTATTCCCTGATCCTACTTATATGGGATTACTTAGTTCCATGTAACAAGAAATTACACATATTAAATACTCTTTAATAGCTTTATACAATCTCAATCCAAACGAGACTTTAACTCTTTTAAAACTTAGTTATTAATATTTACTCCATTTAAAAACTTTATCCTGTCATTCATAAGTCAAACTGAGTCATCTAACCTAACAAAACGTCAGAACTAGGTTTGCCTTCTCTAGCAATGGTCTCTTCTTTGACATTTTTTATTGCCCAAGCTTTTCTCCCTTCTCTCCTCATGCTGACGTGGCTTTTATATGTTTGTTGATTCAAGCTAGGTTGGATGACTCATTTCTGCTTATGGATGATAAGTGTAAACTTTTTAAATGGAGTAAATACTAATGACTAAATTTTAAGCGAGTTATTAAAAATTTAGGGATTGGGTTACATCGAATTATAACTGAGAGGTTAAGTTATAATTGAGCTAAAATTTGAAGGACTGAAAGACTAATTTTTTAACTATTTTTTTACAAGTTTAACTTGTAAGCATGAGTTTTGACAAAAAAAAAAAAAAATTGTAAGCATGAGAGTTTGTTTGTAAACAAAAGTTGTCCAATTTGACTTATAAATAAAATTTTTTGAGATCTTTTCGAAAATGCATCTTTAATGTAGGGTAGATTTGGGGAAAATATGGCATAAAATAAAGGGAAAATTACAATTAGGTTCCACCTAAAGAAATTAAATACAAAAAAGTCTCTTCAAATCATGAAATTATTCTGAAATCTCAAGAGACTTTTTCGTAATAAATTTTATTTGTTTAATTATTAAATTACTCTTCTTCTTTTTTTTTTTTGAAAAATTTTACATTGACAACTGAAAGAGTAATGGTTGACAACTTAGGGTGCAAGGATTGACAACTATCACGGCTGGTTTGACAACTTAGGGTGTGATATGCTGAGAAAATGTGTTGTCAAACCAATCGCGATAGTTGTCAATCCTTATACCCTAAGTTGTCAATCACTGCTCTTTCAGTTGTCAATACAAACTTAAAAAAAAAGAGTAATTTTGTAATTAAACAAATAAAATTTATTACAAAAAAGTCCCTTGAGACTTCAGAATAATTTCATAATTTTAAGAAACTTTTTTGTATTTAATTTCCTTGAATGGGACCTAATTACAATTCTCCCTAAAATAAACTCCTTGCGTGCATGTTTTTATCAATTACATGCTATATATTTAGGGCAGAAGCATGAACTCACTGCGACCTAGCTACATGTGCTCCCTGTCCAGGGGTACCAAACACCAGAATCTCATAGGTTTTTCTCTCCTCCACCAAATTCAGTTGAGTTATTTAGATCAAATTTTAGTAGTTAAAATTTATTTATCTATTTTTAAGTAAAATACTAAAATTATAATGATATTTTTATAAAATATTAAATAGGGACCATTAAATAGTAATGAGCTTTTCAGATTAAATTTTAGCCATTATAAGATTTATTTATATACTTTTTAAGTATGGAATGTTGAAGTTTTAATCCAATTATGATTAAGAGAAAAAAAGCGTAGAGTAGAGTAGAAAGTCCTGCCGTTTTAAGGGTGAAGGATGAAATTATAAGTGGGTAGAGAATTTCATATTCAATCTTCTGATTTTAAATATAAAACCCATTTTATGATATATTTTTTATTATAAAATGAATATTATATTTAAAACAAGAGGAGTATTAAATAACCGCACAACAAAAAGCTAGTAGTAAAGATTCATACGCGGGTGTTAGTTGAGAGGGACCAGGAGGGGTAAAGGCTTGGAATAATATACTACGTCCGCTTCTTGTTAATATAAAAATTAATTGGAGAGCTGAATTTGATTCTAAATGTATGCTCTTAATTTATCACCCTTTTTTTTAAAAAATATTCTTATTGATGGTAAAGGGATTCATACTAAGAGATAATTCTCATCATCTAATACATATAATTGAAAATGATAATTTAATTTAGGAAGACCAAAACACATTTGTAATAAATAATCAAGTTAACTAATTTTTTTAATAAATCCAAATTAGCTATCTAATCATTATATTAAGAATAGGGAGTAATACATGGCGGACAGAGATACCAGACCCACATTAAAAACGACCTTGTGCCCCACCTCACGTTAGTGGCTTTGGCGTTTTGCACTGTACCTTGCGAAAGTCGCCCAGCATAATCAATTTTCATTGTACTTTTTTTAATAATATTTTTATTAATTAAAATAATTTAAAAAAGTGCTACTTAATATCTAATATACTACCTCCGGTCCTTCTAAGAGAAACCTCGTTTTGACTTTTATTTTGACGTTAAATATATGATTCTAATTTATTTTGTTTCTCATATTTATTTTTTTTTTAAAATAGTCTTTTTAATAATGGTAGTTCTAACTCATAAATTTGATTAGCAAGGATATTTTAAAAAAGACAACACATATTTATTACAAATAACTAACTTAACTTGTTTCGTTAATCTACTCAAATTAGTTAACTAGTTCTTATATTTTGAAAACTATCATATCATATTTAATTTAACATTAAAGTAATCATTCCGCCGTCTAATTGAGGACAACTCCTTTAATATAATTTTTTTTTTCATTCATAAAATTTGAGTCCTCAACTGTAAAAATTTAAGGTGAATGTGAACCATTCCATTCAATCAAACCAAACAATGTAACGACTTTGTAATAATAAAATCAGATATTTTCTATGAGAGCGCCACCACATGTCATGACGCACGATGGATGAAAACTCCACTGCGTTTTCTTTTTAGTTTTAAACATGTAAAATGCAATTCGAAAGGCGGACATTGTCTGTATTTGTCAAATCTTCACCTACTTGCCTTGTTATGTTGTGTAAATATTCCACTTCTTCCTCTTATTTACAAAAGAAAAGAAAAGAAAAGGAGAGACCATATTGATTATTGAGTGACCTCTTTGTCACCACGTTTCGAAGATATATGGCATGTGTCATATATCAGCCTCTCAATGTGGTTATGTTTTTTATTTGATTTAAATTTTCACGAGTCACTAAGGCGAACGCATGCTCTGTGTATAAAACCATGTCCAAACCACACCACAGCAAGCAACCTGATACTGATCAGTGTGGGAATACAGTTTGGTTGGTTAATTGGAGGAAAAATGGAAGAAGCTGGTGGGAGAAAATGGAAGGGGAAGGCGAAGACGGAGGTAAGGGGACACAAAGCAGAGAAAGTATGGCCACTCATCGCCGACTTCACTGGCCTCAGCAAGTGGTTCCCTACTCCGACATGCATCCCGGTGGAAGGCGTCTCCGGCCAACCCGGCTGCGTTCGCTTCTGTGCCGGCTTCAAGACGCCGGTGGATCATCAAAAGGACAGACAGACAACGAATTGGACGAAGCAGAAACTGCTGTCCATTGACCACACGAACAAGACCTTAAAGTATACGATCACAGAGAGCAACGTGGGATTCTACTCGTACGTAGCCACATGGAGAGTGAAGGATTGTGGAGAAGGAAGTGAAGTTGAGTGGGAATACGAAGTTAAGCCTGCGCAGGGATGGACTCTGCAACAGTTGGATTCCTTCGCTAGCTCTGGCATGAAAGTGATGGGTGAGAGGATGGAGGCTGATCTCACTGCTATGGAACAAGCTCTTCAGGCTTCCAATTGAATTAAGCCTCCTTCGGTTTTAAATTAAAGCTGATCTTATTGGCTGTTGCTGTGTGTGTGTGTTCGCAAGAGTTTAGCAGAATAATTTGGAAATTACTAATGAGTGTGAGTACGTTTGAGTTTCAGGTGGTGCTGTTGCTCTGTGTCGATCAGTGTGATATCTTTTGTAGCCGTGTCTTCTTCTGCGCTCATGTTTTACTTGGGATCTTAGGATCTATAATTGACAGTAAATAAGAGGGAGAGGGAGTGGAAAAAGAGAACCATGAATGAGTTCAATATTTTGTTTCCTGGGCCTCTTTGCCTTTGCTTGAAAAATCTCACATTTTCATGGCCATAACATTTTGCTTGAATGCAATATTTGAAGCAAATTAAAAGACTGCCTCGTCTTCTCTCTCTCTCTCTCTCTCTGAGTTCCTCTTCCTTTTCGAGTGAGGGAGCCATATACAAATCAACAAATGGTTTCCCTTTCTAATGTAAATTACCATTTTATCATTTATTTTATTTTTATTTGGGTAAGTTGCGTTATTTTATTATCTCTGTCATGGTCATTGAGGATAATGACAGCTGTCTTGGTTACGTTGGTGGTAAAAGTGGAGGATTAGGTGAATTGTTTTGTGGGAAGGGCAGGGCCCAGAATGATTTCATCGTATTTCTCATGATAAGAAAAATGAGTTATTTCACAATATAGAGGTTTAATGTAAATTTTTACATTCTATATTGACATTGATATTGATGATTGATGTTAATATGGTAGGAAAAGTTAACCTAAGCCACTTTATTTTGTCTCAGTTTTTTAGATGGGTCCTCATAGTTTTTCTTTTTTTTGGAGGATAGTACTATCCCTAAGGGATACATGTCGATCAGCAAATCGCATCTACAATTTTTTTTTGGGGTGATTGATGAGGTCTTGGGTGTAATTTTACTTTTCTCTTTCTTTTTTCTTCAACCTTTAAATATGACATATTCGATGAAGACGATGACTTTTTTTTTTATAGGTACATTTTTCTTGCTATGCGCATATTTTCATATTGGAAGTAATTTTGTTTGAGGAATTATCAAATACTAAATGTTCTTTTTGACTAGACACGGGTATTATTGGAGGCAATTTTATTCGAAATGCTATCAGACATTAAATGTGAACACCTCTTCTAACGGAGATTTAAATCTTAGCTTATCATGTTATAGGGAACTAACTTATTCTGCTAGACTTATTATTAAAATAATAACTCAATCAATGCTAATTTTGATTTCTTTCTTGCCCATTGGGCCTGCGTTCCTTCGTCTTAGGGCCCAAAATGTCAGAAGCCTATAGCGCTAAACAATGAATGAATGCCCATGCAATAATTTAGTACTTGTTTGTCATCACTTATATCAGAACTTATAAGTATATTTTACATAAATTAAGACAAAATTTCTTCTATATATGATTAAAAAGCTACTTATAAACCACTCCAAACAGCTTGTAGTGTTTAACTTCTGAATTGTACAAAATGAATGGGCTGAATTTAATTCTCAGACTTCATGTCAACTTTCCTCTCTATTATATTTGCTTACCATCATTCATTCCAGGTTTTCAACCTTAAAAACCGATCTTGTTTCCGTTTTAACTGGACATCACCATTATTCAACTTCTGGAGGCGTATTCTTCCACAAACTAGCTAGTACTATAGTTATTTTTCTTTTCTTAACTTAAACATCTGCTATTGTAGATGTAAACAACATGCAAACTAATGTTTGGACAGCATATGGCTCTCATAATAGCACCAGGTTTTGATCAAGATAATTCCACGTTTGAAAAGACGGTTTTTTCCGAACAAGTTCCTCAACGTGATAAGTTTTCTTTTTGAAAAACAGGGCAGCATGGATAATATATATTGATTAAATATGTTGCACAAATAGAGAACTAAAAGCTTCACTTATTTATGAAGCCAAGGGATGGGGCAAATACAACATTGGCCGAAGAAAATGAAAAGAAAAGAAGTTATTTTGTGTAATTCTCCAGATATAGGAGGCAACAAAGGCTTAAGTGGCAATTTGAAGAAAGGGAGAGAAAGCAAGCCAAGAATAACAAGAAAATTAGTCCCAAATGTCACAAAAGGAAAAGCTGCAAAGGTGAAGCTAGCATACATGAAGCTTGGTATTAGCCAAATTCTTTCATGGAATTTAATTTCATTATTCATCTCACAACTATATACTCATCTAATTTCATGGCATCTTCAAGTTCCAGCATTACATAAACACTAGGAATTTACGTATGCAACAAACAGAACAAGTATTGGATGTAAGAATTGACTACGATTAATAAAAATATTAGGAATTCACTTAATCGGGCAGCGCCATGGGAAGCAGCAGAAGGCCGAACGCGAAGTACAGGAAAACTAAGGAGCAAGGTTTTTTACTAATTCTCCTCTTGTTTTACCTGGGATCTCAGAATTTATATGAGGGGAACAATTGAAGTAAATAAGAGGGAGAGATCAGAATGGAAAGAGAACCATGAACAAATTCCTTATTTACTGTGTCAGTTTATTATTATTATTTTTTAATAGATGTTTTACTTATTTACGTCAAAAATCTCAGATTTTCTTTTTCTCTCTTCTATCACAAACAAATTCGCACGCTTTTATTCGGTTTCCGGATCCTGACGACCGATCCAGCCAGCTTCCCCCACCCAAAAAAGAATTATATTAAAAGAACATTTGTTTTTTGATGTTGTGTTAAAAGAACATTTAGGTTCCGTTTGATACGAAACATTAAAAATGAAAGATAAGGACTGAGGTTGAGAGTGAAAAATTATATTAAAAAAGTATTTAGCATGAGTAATTGTGTAATACTTGGGATTAGGCAATCTCATATATGTGGGATTGGAGAATATCATGTGGAGACATGGTATTCTCCAATCCCACATATATGGGATAGGCTAATCCCACGTGATAAGAAATTACTCATGTTAAATAATTTTTTAATATATGTTTTCAACCTCAAGCATAATTTTTATCTCTTAGTTTTAATGCTTCGTACTTTAAAGTACAATGTTCAATGTAATTTTCATATGACAAATAGCAGGAAAATAAAAGAGCTTACCAGAAAACTAGGATCGTTAATATAAAAGCAAATATTGGCGAAAGAATTAAACATACGAAGAATATCAGGCCAAATAGCATTGAGAAACACGTCGCAGTCCTGTTCTTTAGGAAATCAGATTTAGCGCAAATGACCATTAAGTTGTGATGGGGTTGCCATCCATTACATTTGAGTATCCAATGGCTTCTTTTCCCCTTAACCTTCAGCAAGATGGAATCCATGGAGCCATTATTATTATTATTATTTTTTGAAAAAAAGCTTTATAATAGGCCAAGAAAGATATAAAAACTAGATAATAAATTATGCGGAATGATGTAAAATGTTGTGAAAATGTTAAACAATAAAATTTAATTTATTGTTTAGTGTCATTAAAACACAAGCCCTTGGAAGATCAGAATAGGAGCAAACAGTCGAGTTCTTGGTCATGCTCATGAAACTTAATTGGATGCAAGATTTGAAGCAACAAACTGCCTCGTCTTGTATTTATTTGTCTCTTCCTCCCGGTTCCTATTGATATGCATGGTTGATATCACTTTAGGTAGAATTTAATTTTATGAATACAATTTTTTTTAAAAAAAATACATTTCTTTCTTCCCCATTGGGCGCAGGTTCATTCGTCGTATTAGAAAAAGATATAAGCCCATTGAATTAAGCATCGAATACCCGCGGAATGATTTAGGGTGTGTTTGGATAGAAACCAAACCATGGTTTCAGAAGTGCTTTTACGGATTACGAAGTAAATATGTGGAGGAGATTATCTCGTTTTGCGGAAAATTGCTTCTGAAACTACGGTTTTGAGATACCCAAACAGGCCCTTAGTGTTGGACTTGTAAATATGTCCTAATTATGATGGACATATTTGACCCAAACAAAATACGCACCCCTTTCAGAGTTCCTTCGATGGCCCATTTGGTAGATTGAAAATAACATGTTAGCTTTCTTACGTCCTATATTTCCTGAGACACTGAATATGAGGAATATAATCTATTCGTCTTGCAAGACACCTGGCTGTTCTGGCATGAAGAAGAAATGTACTACTTGTATATCACATTTTTTCAGAGCTCCATTAATTACTACTTCATTCTTGCAAGCATGCGTGAGATTCCATATTGTGTATAGAAAAATCTTTCCTCTGTAAAGCCAGCTCATTTCCCGATTCGAGGACTTGTTACTTCATTCTTGCAAGCCCGCATCGAGAAGATAATTGATGCGAACTACACTAATACAGTTGGTTTGTGATTACTTTCTGCGCTTGTTCGGATTAATATTATTTGGATCAATCTAAAGAACAGCTAAAAATTAAAAGTTAAGAAAAAAAAGTTACTCATAGCTTCCATTTGATTTTTGACCCAAAAATATTTCGGCTGCGTGTTCTGCTACGGCTCCTGCGGAGGGGTCACATCACAATGCGATTTGGATAAAGTGATGGCCTAAAACATTTGTGCTCAAATTGGCTTCTACGGATTTCTTTGTGGACCTGGCTTCTCTCCATTGCCTGGTACCCTCTGCTTCCCTGCTCTACCCAAAACACTGCCCTATCGGGTGCAAAATAAGACGGGCTGATTGCTTCTTTTTTCTTTTGACATTTTGAAGTTTTTTTAAATAACATCTAATATTCTGAAATAATTTTTAGTATACTTAATACATTAAAATATTTTTTTAAAAGCACCTTGCATTCTAAAGTAATATTTTCTAAAATATTTTTTCCGTAGCACTTAGTATTTTATAATAATTTTTAGTTCATTCAACACTTTAAAATATTTTTCCAGTAATATCTAGTATCTTAAATATACTTTTTAGTAGCAACAAACACTCTAAATCTAGGACATTTTTGCTACTTCAAAAACACTTTTAAGGTAAAAACTACTTTATAAAATTGGATGTCACTAAAAGAATATTTCATAAACTGGGTGTAACGAAAAATTATTTAGAATATTAGATGCTTATGAAAAATATTTTAATATACTAAGTGTACCAAAAATTATTTTAAGATATTAGATGCTACTTAAAAAACTTCAAAATACCAACAAAAAAAAAAGTAATCAGCCCCTCTCATTTTGCACCCAAAACGACAGTGTTTTGGGTAGAGGAGGGAGGCGGAGGGGACCTGGCAGCGGAGAGGAGCCAGGTCCCCGTCGGGCGTCAGCATAAAGTAATGCCATATCAAATTTGTGCTAAAATAAAATTTAATTTTTTAATAAAAATATTATAACAAATAAATTCCAAATTGCTAAAAAAAAAAAAATCGAATGAGTGGGTCAATAAAAGGAAAAAAGAAAAAAAAAAAAGGAGTGAGCAGTGAACAGCCATCCCCACCATCAACATCTCTCAGTCCGACCAACGTGAAATCCATACTGTGGAGGGATCAAATCGAAGAGTGCTTTATTTTGCCAAAATTACGTCGTTTGTGATTGCAAATTCCAAACATGATGATGATGTGAGACCAAGTCTACGGGGCGTGTTTGGTAAGAGGGAAATAGAAGGGAGAGGGAGGGAAAAATTTTAGTGAGATCGTTTAAAAAAAATTTAAAAATAAGAGTTACAAAATGTTAATAAAGAGAAAATGTAATACAAAAGAGTAAGAAAAATTAGTTAAGAAATTTTAACTCTATTTCTGAAATTTTTCGAACGAGTTTATTAAAATTTTTTCCCTTCCTCTTCCCACCATCTCCTTAATACCAAACGGACCCTAAGTCCGGGTCCCAGTGGCCGTAGCCCCCTCCAAGAAGTTTCACATCCGCCTATAAATATATTGCTACGCCGAATGAAATCCAAGGCTCATGATCGAGTCTGCGGTAAAAGATAGAAGGCTGACGATTAAACGAAATCCCTTGTTGCTTTCTTTCCATCATCGTTGCCGCCATGGCTTCAAAGAGGAGTGAGGTTGCTCAGCTGAACAACATTGTGTGCCAGTACCTGGAGCGTCTAAGTATGAGCGAGGAAGCAAAGCTGGAGTTTACAAGCAAAGCTAATTCCATGCTACGACTTGAATCCCACCGCTCCGTCTGGTTCCGCAGGATCACCACTCAGCTCTCTCAAATTCTGCACCAAATACAACAACCTCGTCCTGAAATCGATCTCAATGAACCTGCTGATCCCCACGACGATAAGGCATATATATATATATATATATATATATAACTAACTCAACACTCCTCCTCCTCCTCCTCCTCCTCTTCCTCTTCCTCTTCCTCTTCTTATATATAACTAACTCAACACTTCTTCTTCGTCTTCCTCTTCCTCTTCCTCCTACTCTTCTTCCTCCTCCTCCTCCTCCTCCCTCTTCCCCTTCCCCTTCCCCTTCTTCTTCCTCTTCTTCTTCTTCTTATATATAACTAACTCAACACTTCTTCTTCTTCTTCCTCCTCCTCTTCCTCTTCCTCTTCCTCTTCCTCTTCTTCTTCCTCTTCTTCTTCCTTTTCCTCTTCTTCTTATATATAACTAACTCAACACTTCTTCTTCCTCCTCCTCTTCTGCTTCCTCTTCTTCTTCGTTTTCGTCTTCCTATTCCTCTTCCTCTTCTTCTTATATATAACTAACTCAACACTTCTTCTTCGTCTTCCTCTTCCTCTTCTTCTTCTTATATATATAAATAACTCAACACTTCTTCTTCTTCTTCTTCTTCGGCAATGAATAAGTACGAGTGACTTGGGTATGCCTCAATATATAACACCGTTTAGTGTTGATGATCATCAGGTGGAAGATGATTCCCATGGAAAACGTAAGGGGGTAGGAAGCCAGAGGATCACTAGTACTGCACTGCGCACCCGTAATGAGAGCAAGGAAGGACCATCGGGCATGCCAAAGCCCAACAACGTTCGTCCCTTCCACAACCATAACGACCAAGTTTCGCCGATTCTGCTGTCAGACTCCGATTAACAGCCACAAATCTACATCCCAGGAAGGCTCACCCTCTCTCTTTTCTGTCGTGTCATGGATCCCCCAGTTTGTGTAGTGTTTCCTGTGGAGTCTTTTTATTGTTCCCTTTTATCTACTCTTTCCCGTTTGTAGTAATGTCAGAAATTAAAAGGGGGAGTGATGTTTTGTTTATGAGCCTTTCATCAGCAGTGTTTTTTCCTTAATCTAGCCACAACTTTTTTGATTTATTTGAATTTAGATCGATCTTAACTTTATGATCAATATATAATTATCTGGAAACATTTTTACCCTTAAAAAATTAAACCAAGTTAATTTCCCCCGAAATTCTTAGATGAAAGTATGCGGCCTCCTGTCATGTTAATTAATTAATCTTGCCTGTTATTGGCCTCAATTCACTCTTAGAAAATAGGAACAGTTTCAGTACTTATCACTTTGATGAGCATTTTAGACTCATCAAATCTAGATTGTTTATATTTTATTTGGATGGTTCAGATTTGATTTTTTTTAATTTGTTCAAAATAATTATTTTAATATGTATAGAATCTAAAATAAAAATAATCTCTTAACTGTCATTTTTTCAAAAAAATGATTTTTTATTTAAAAATAATTAATTAAAGATTTTAAATTTGAACCGTTCAAATCAGATATAGAAGGTGTAAATTTGATGAGTTTAAAGTACTTATCAAAGTGATGAGCACTAAAACTGATTCCAAATAAAAAACATGATCGAACTTACCAGAAAATAATTCTGTGTCCCTAATACCACGAGGGGAAAACGAACTTAATTATGCTTGACACACTTTTTCTTCACTCAATCAAATTAGGATTGCAAAAGTTTATCCTTCGCCCATATTTGACAGTTCATTTTTCACCCCTACTGTTGACAACACTGCCACAAGAGGTATAAAATCAATATTAAAAAAATAGACCGGTTATTGACCCAGTCAAATTAAAGTACTAGCTTATAATTCAATAGTGGGGCCATGATCTAAGCTGTATTCAGATCTGTTATGAATAAATTAATACTACCTTCCTTTGTTTTTTAAATAGAAGAATTAGTTAATTAATTTGAGTAAATTAAAAAAATTAGTTAAATTAGTAATTTATAATAAATCGATATTATCTTTCCTAAAATATCGTTGTTAATCAAGTGTATTAGCTGCAATCATTATTATTACAAGAACTATTTTTTTAAAAAATGGATAAATATGAGAGACAAAGTAGATTCGGATTTTATATTTAGGATTAAAATATAAGTCAAACGAGTTCTTATATTAAAATCCAGAGGTAGTATATTTTAAATTACGTAAGCCTAAATTAAAGGACATGAGGAGTAACATTTAAATGATTAAATTTCACTCTTTCATGAGAATATTATAAAAAAGTTAAATTATAAAAAAAATTCAAATTGCCAAATTTTTTTTAATTGTTTAAAATTATAGACAAAAAATTAAAAACAGTAAATTTAAACTGAAAAATATTAATTTAATTTTTTGAGGTAAAAAATGGAAGAGAATTTGTGGCCTGGATTGCGAATTATGAAAAGTAAAGCTAAATATATAAATTAAAAGTAAAGTTTTATACATAGCCTCATATATTCGTCACTAGCTTGGGGGAGCCTCATATATTTGTCACTAGTTTGGGGGGTTTTAAATTAAAGCTCCTATTGGCTGTTGCTGTGTGTGTTCGTAAGAGTTTAGCAGAATAATCAGGAAATTAGTGATGAGTGTGAGTAGTGTTGTGAGTTAATGCATGCAGTGTGTGTCGTTAACGCAGTGTCGTTAGTGTGTTCTTGCGCCCTCATCATGCTTTACTCGGGAAAGAATTGGGAGAGATCAGAATGGAAAGAGAGCCATGAATAAATTCCCTATTTCCTGTGTCAGATTTTTTTTTGATAGATGTTTGTATATTTAGTTAGTACCTTTAGTCCTAATTATAAAGTCTTGTTTTATAATTATAACTAGAGGTGGTATTTAGGAACCTATTCTTCTCGCAAAACACTTGATCTATGTGACAAAAATATGTAATTAAGTGTTTTGAGACTTGGACCGGACGAGGATTAGACAGTTAGACATTGAGAACCAAAACGAACAATGGAGAATTATATTGGACGAGTATATCTAGTGAGAAAAATAATTAGCTAGATACCACATTGTTCCAGCTTCTGGATGTAATTTTCTTCACAAACTAGTACTTTGACATTAATGTTGCGGATGCCCAAATTCCATCAACATCACAATCCGACCAAATCCACGTCCGCAAGGGATCAAATTCACATTTTGGCACAAAAACCCAAGTTTGGAGGGCAATTCCGTCACTTAGCATGAGAATTACTGCCCCCAAGCTTACTCTTCTAGTTCTATTTATAGGACAGAGAGAAAATATATTTTTTAATCTTATTTATAGAGTATTAAAAAAAAAAATTTTGTATGGATCTATAATTTTACCATTCATTTATTATTGTGTTGGTTTTATTTATATGAGGAATAATGTATATTAAACAGTGATAAAATTGAAAAATTATCAAATTTTAAAAGAGAGTTAATAGAGTTTAAATTTTTTTTAATCTGTATAAACCACATTAAAAATAACTTATAAGTAGGATCAGAAAAGTATAACAAAACCATCCAACTCACCCAATATTCGTGGCCTTCATCAAACGAGGGGCTCAGCTACCCTTCGCTGACGTTACCATCCGCTGCGGATAAACGACAATGCGTTTGGAATATTTTGTCAAACGCAGCAGAAGTGATGTGCCCTAAGGTCCAAGTCCTGACTCCTGAATTAAGGAAAATGAGGAGTCCGATCTCATGTCTTTGATCCTTTGATGCGGTGATTGTCCATCATCAGCAAAATTTTATTTTCATCTAAAAAAATTATTTGTAAATAAACAAAGATTCCTGTTTTCCTAATAAAATTCTCCATTGAAAAAAAGCCATATAAACCAAGAAATGAATCCCATTAAATAAAATTTTTTGAACAATATTTATATCAATTTTTTATATTAATTATGTCAAGTTTTCTAATCATAGATAACCATATGTCATATTTTTAAATTATTAGCATTTAATAGCATTTAATCATAAATTTACACAAAATAAAAAAAATATGGTTATATATGATTGGAAAGCTTGAAGGAACTTGATCTAGGTTTCCTCCAAATTTTTTGAAAAATATACTACGTCCAACCCTTAACATAAGGGCTTGCTAGAGATTCAATTTTGGTTTCAAATATAAAACCTCTATTTATTTTGTCTTCAATATTTATCAATTTTATCCTAAATAATCCTTATAATAATAAACTAATGTTTAACTAAATTAGTCGAAATTAATTGTTACCCATATGAAATCAGATTTATCAAGATTATAAAAATTAAGTTAACGTAAAATTTTGAAAGAAATTGATATGTTAGGTCAATAAAATATGAGGCGTTATGATTCATTAAAAGAAAAGTATAAATTTCATTTTTTTCATTGAGAATTTTAGTTACTACATATGGTTCTTGATATATAAGCTAATTATCTAATTTGTACATATTAAAAAAATTCGTTATTTATAATAAATAGATATTGTCTTTTTTAAAATATCGTTATTAATTATGTGTATTTGAATTATCTTTAATATATGATGTTATTATAAGAATTACTTGAGAGTAAAATGAATAAATATTAGAGACAAAGTGAATTGAGATCTTATATTTAGAACTAAATTAAATATCTAACTAGCTTTTATATTAAAGATTAGAAGTAGTCTATTTTTAAAAAACTTTTATTAAATAGGATTCATTACTTAGTTTATATGGCTCTTTTTAACATTGAATTTTATTACGTAAAACAGGAATATCTGTTTACTTACAAATAATTTTTTTAGATGAAAATAAAATTTTGTCCTGGTCCAACAAAACAATCGAAGAGACGAACTCTTTTTTTCTTTCTGTCTTAATCACAAAATAATCGAAAAGCAATAAAGTCAATCGAAGGGAATGACTCTTTTTTACAATCCAAAAGAAAAAGTGGATGAATATTTTTTGCAATGCAGAATGCAGAATGATTCTTTCTGTCTTAATCACAAAATAATCGAAAAGCAATAAAGTCAATCGAAGGGAATGACTCTTTTTAACAATCCAGAAGAAAAAGTGGATGAATATTTTTTGCAGTGCAGGCAATCGAAGGGAATGACTCTTTTTTACAATCCAGAAGAAAAAGTGGGGTGGATGAATATTTTTTGCAGTGCAGGCAATCGAAGGGAATGACTCTTTTTTACAATCCAGAAGAAAAGTGGATGAATATTTTTTGCAATGCAGAATGCAGAAATTTGCAATGCAGGCAATCGAAGGGAATGACTCTTTTTTACAATCCAGAAGAAAAAGTGGGGTGGATGAATATTTTTTGCAGTGCAGGCAATCGAAGGGAATGACTCTTTTTTACAATCCAGAAGAAAAGTGGATGAATATTTTTTGCAATGCAGAATGCATAATTTTGCAATGCAGACAATCGAAGGGAATGACTCTTTTTTACAATCCAGAAGAAAAAATGTAGAATTTTGCAATGCAGGTAATCGAAGGGAATGACTCTTTTTTACAATCCAGAAGAAAAAGTGGGGTGGATGAATATTTTTTTGCAGTGCAGGCAATCGAAGGGAATGACTCTTTTTTACAATCCAGAAGAAAAGTGGATGAATATTTTTTGCAATGCAGAATGCAGAATTTTGCAATGCAGGCAATCGAAGGGAATAACTCTTTTTTACAATCCAGAAGAAAAAGTGGGGTGGATGAATTTTTTTGCAGTGCAGGCAATCGAAGGGAATGACTCTTTTTTACAATCCAGAAGAAAAGTGGATGAATATTTTTTGCAATGCAGAATGCAGAATTTTGCAATGCAGGCAATCGAAGGGAATGACTCTTTTTTACAATCCAGAAGAAAAAGTGGGGTGGATGAATATTTTTTGCAGTGCAGGCAATCGAAGGGAATGACTCTTTTTTACAATCCAGAAGAAAAGTGGATGAATATTTTTTGCAATGCAGAATGCAGAATTTTGCAATGCAGGCAATCGAAGGGAATGACTCTTTTTTACAATCCAGAAGAAAAAGTGGGGTGGATGAATATTTTTTGCAGTGCAGGCAATCGAAGGGAATGACTCTTTTTACAATCCAGAAGAAAAGTGGATGAATATTTTTTGCAATGCAGAATGCAGAATTTTGCAATGCAGGCAATCGAAGGGAATGACTCTTTTTTACAATCCAGAAGAAAAAGTGGGGTGGATGAATATTTTTTGCAGTGCAGGCAATCGAAGGGAATGACTCTTTTTTACAATCCAGAAGAAAAGTGGATGAATATTTTTTGCAATGCAGAATGCAGAATTTTGCAATGCAGGCAATCGAAGGGAATGACTCTTTTTTACAATCCAGAAGAAAAAGTGGGGTGGATGAATATTTTTTGCAGTGCAGGCAATCGAAGGGAATGACTCTTTTTTACAATCCAGAAGAAAAGTGGATGAATATTTTTTGCAATGCAGAATGCAGAATTTTGCAATGCAGGCAATCGAAGGGAATGACTCTTTTTTACAATCCAGAAGAAAAAGTGGGGTGGATGAATATTTTTTGCAGTGCAGGCAATCGAAGGGAATGACTCTTTTTTACAATCCAGAAGAAAAGTGGATGAATATTTTTTGCAATGCAGAATGCAGAATTTTGCAATGCAGGCAATCGAAGGGAATGACTCTTTTTTACAATCCAGAAGAAAAAGTGGGGTGGATGAATATTTTTTGCAGTGCAGGCAATCGAAGGGAATGACTCTTTTTTACAATCCAGAAGAAAAGTGGATGAATATTTTTTGCAATGCAGAATGCAGAATTTTGCAATGCAGGCAATCGAAGGGAATGACTCTTTTTTACAATCCAGAAGAAAAAGTGGGGTGGATGAATATTTTTTGCAGTGCAGGCAATCGAAGGGAATGACTCTTTTTTACAATCCAGAAGAAAAGTGGATGAATATTTTTTGCAATGCAGAATGCAGAATTTTGCAATGCAGGCAATCGAAGGGAATGACTCTTTTTTACAATCCAGAAGAAAAAGTGGGGTGGATGAATATTTTTTGCAGTGCAGGCAATCGAAGGGAATGACTCTTTTTTACAATCCAGAAGAAAAGTGGATGAGTATTTTTTGCAATGCAGAATGCAGAATTTTGCAATGCAGGCAATCGAAGGGAATGACTCTTTTTTACAATCCAGAAGAAAAAGTGGGGTGGATGAATATTTTTTGCAGTGCAGGCAATCGAAGGGAATGACTCTTTTTTACAATCCAGAAGAAAAGTGGATGAATATTTTTTGCAATGCAGAATGCAGAATTTTGCAATGCAGGCAATCGAAGGGAATGACTCTTTTTTACAATCCAGAAGAAAAAGTGGGGTGGATGAATATTTTTTGCAGTGCAGGCAATCGAAGGGAATGACTCTTTTTTACAATCCAGAAGAAAAGTGGATGAGTATTTTTTGCAATGCAGAATGCAGAATTTTGCAATGCAGGCAATCGAAGGGAATGACTCTTTTTTACAATCCAGAAGAAAAGTGGATGAATATTTTTTGCAATGCAGAATGCAGAATTTTGCAATGCAGGCAATCGAAGGGAATGACTCTTTTTTACAATCCAGAAGAAAAAGTGGGGTGGATGAATATTTTTTGCAGTGCAGGCAATCGAAGGGAATGACTCTTTTTTACAGTCCAGAAGAAAAGTGGATGAATATTTTTTGCAATGCAGAATGCATAATTTTGCAATGCAGGCAATCGAAGGGAATGACTCTTTTTTACAATCCAGAAGAAAAAGTGGGGTGGATGAATATTTTTTGCAGTGCAGGCAATCGAAGGGAATGACTCTTTTTTACAATCCAGAAGAAAAAGTGGGGTGGATGAATATTTTTTGCAGTGCAGGCAATCGAAGGGAATGACTCTTTTTTACAATCCAGAAGAAAAGTGGATGAATATTTTTTGCAATGCAGAATGCAGAATTTTGCAATGCAGGCAATCGAAGGGAATGACTCTTTTTTACAATCCAGAAGAAAAAGTGGGGTGGATGAATATTTTTTGCAGTGCAGGCAATCGAAGGGAATGACTCTTTTTTACAATCCAGAAGAAAAGTGGATGAATATTTTTTGCAATGCAGAATGTAGAATTTTGCAATGCAGGCAATCGAAGGGAATGACTCTTTTTTACAATCCAGAAGAAAAAGTGGGGTGGATGAATATTTTTTGCAGTGCAGGCAATCGAAGGGAATGACTCTTTTTTACAATCCAGAAGAAAAGTGGATGAATATTTTTTGCAATGCAGAATGCATAATTTTGCAATGCAGGCAATCGAAGGGAATGACTCTTTTTTACAATCCAAAAGAAAAAGTGGGGTGGATGAATATTTTTTACAGTGCAGGCAATCGAAGGGATTGACTCTTTTTTACAATCCAGAAGAAAAGTGGATGAATATTTTTTGCAATGCAGAATGCAGAATTTTGCAATGCAGGCAATCGAAGGGAATGACTCTTTTTTACAATCCAGAAGAAAAGTGGGGTGGATGAATATTTTTTGCAGTGCAGGCAATCGAAGGGAATGACTCTTTTTTACAATCCAGAAGAAAAGTGGATGAATATTTTTTGCAATGCAGAATGCAGAATCTTGCGCGGCAAGAATCTTGCAAGATTCTTTCTTTTTGCAAGAACTTGCAAGTTCTTTCTTTTTGCAATCCAGAAGAAAAGTGGATGAATATTTTTTGCAATGCAGAATGCAGAATCTTGCGCGGCAAGAATCTTGCAAGATTCTTTCTTTTTGCAAGAACTTGCAAGTTCTTTCTTTTTGCAAATTCCTGCAAAATTCTTGCAGATTCTTTCTTTTTGCAAGAACTTGCAAGTTCTTTCTTTTTGCAAGTTCCTGCAAAATTCTTGCTGCAAGAATTTTGCAGGAACTTGCAAAAAGAAAGAACTTGCAAGTTCTTGCAAAAAGAAAGAATCTGCAAGAATTTTGCAGGAATTTGCAAAAAGAAAGAACTTGCAAGTTCTTGCAAAAAGAAAGAATCTTGCAAGATTCTTGCCGCGCAAGATTCTGCATTCTGCATTGCAAAAAATATTCATCCACTTTTCTTCTGGATTGTAAAAAAGAGTCATTCCCTTCGATTGCTTGGTTGGACCAGGACTTTTTTCCACACCCAGGGGCACCGGCTCCCGCCTATATATTGCCTCCGCGAAATGAAGTCCCGCAAGGAGCTATCTGGTAGCCAGAGGACTGAACATCCAGTTCCCTTGTTGCTTTCTTCCGGTCAGCGTTGGCGTCATGACTTCCAAGAGGAGTGAGGTTGTCCATCTGAACAACAGTGTGTGGGAGTACCTGGACCAACTGGGTATGAGCGAGGAAGCCAAGCGTGAGTTTAGACGCAAGGCTGATTCCATGGTAGGACTTGAATCCTACAGCTCCCTCTGGTTCTCCAGGTTCACCGCTCAACTCTGTCAAGCTCTGCACCAAATCCAACAACCTCATCCTGAAATCGATCTCAATGAGCCTGCTGATCCCCTCGACGACAAGGTATAACTAACCATACACTTCTTCTTCTTCGTTGTCAATGAATACGTACGCGTGACTTGTGCATGCCTGAATATATAACACCGTTTAGTGTCGATGATCATCAGGTGGAAGATGATTCCCATGGAAAACGTAAGAGGATAGGAAACCGGGGTATCACCAGTACTGCACCGCGCATCCGTGAAAGCGAGGAAGGACCATCTGGCAGGCCAGCGCCCAGCAACGTTCGTCGCTTCCGCAAGGATAACAGCCAAGTTCCGATGATTCTGCTGTCGGACTCTGACTGAAAGCCCCAATTCTACATCCCAGGAAGGCTCACGGCTCTCGTTTCTACCGTGTCGTGGATATCCTCCCAGTGTGTCTTGTGTTCCTTGAGAGTGATTGTCTTTTTAGTTTTTAATGTTCCCTTTTTCTGCTTCCCCGTTGGTGGGAAGAATAATCAGTAGTCAGAAATTAATAGTGGGGGAATGATGTTCTGTATGAGCCTTTCATCAACAGTGTTTTTTCTTTAATTTAACTGGCTACTGTTTTCTTATTTGAATTTAGATCCTGACTTTATGATCAAAGTATGTATAATTTGAAAAGACTAAGAAAATTATTAAATTACTTAATTATAGCATATATTTATAAAGTCTTTATCATTAAATTATATGCTAATTTGTAAATAGAGAAAATTGATTTGAAAAAAAATAATAAATATAATACTTAAAAATAAAAAATACTATAAAAAGACTTAAAATTCTGTTTTTATACAGATTTTCTATAGAAATGTAACATGATAGAGGTGGTGTTTAGATAAAACTAAACTATGGTTTGGAGAATAGATTTTATAAAAAAATAATTCTGATAAAGTGAGAGTGTTTGAATAGTTGTTATCAGAAACACTTTTTATATTTACAAATTACTAAAAAGAAAAAAATAATAATCAATCACTTTATCCGTTTACCGTTTTAACCCCGCAACGACGACGTATTTACTGATTATACTTCCGAGCACTCGCAAATTCTGTAGCCTCCAGACAATTGCTCCCATCCCATAATATTCGAGCAGGGTATTGCATCTTTTCGAAACCATCGATCTTCAGCCTCAAAGATGAACGATGGCGCCCAATCTCCTGCGGCTCGTGATCCCAACGTTGAGGATCCGGCTGAGGTTGAGGACGATCCTTCGTCCACCCTCCTTGATCTCACCAGCTGTCAACTTCACGACCTCGACTCCGTCGACTTGCCTCCCTACCTCACCAAATTGGACCTGACCACCAATCGCTTATCCGCCTTGGACCCTCGCATAGCCCACCTCTCTAACCTCAAGAAGCTTTCTCTTCGTCAGAACCTTCTCACTGATGCTGCCGTTGAGCCCCTTTCTACCTGGCACGACATTGCCCGTCTTGAGGTAATTCAAGTTATGCTTTTGCCTCCCATTGCTTTTCGCTTGCTGCAAAGGCTTGGTAAAATCGGTCCTTGTGTTCTCTATGCGTTTCCCAAGAGAAACATCGAGCATGAATATCCTCCTTTTTTTTTTGAGGCTTAGGTGGGCGCGATGCTGTGAATTTGATCTTCGGTTGCTCGAAAATTGAGCTTCGATGAGAACCTTTTCAACTTTCTTTCAAAAGTTTCCTAACGAGAGGAACTTAAAATTGTAAAGCAGGGAGAACTTTGAAGGATGTTGGAAGGTTTATTCTACCCTCTTTATTAACTATTCCTAAACAAGAGAAAGGTTACAGAAAACCTTCCCTTCTCCTCTCCATCCTAACATAACCCCCAAAAAAGGCATGACGATGCAGGATGATTCGGAGGACATTTCTAATGGAATTTGACGTCTTAAGTGAGATAGATATTTTCCTTGAAAATGTTTATGTTTATGCTCCTACCAATTTCAGATGATGGGAGTGAGTTAAGGAGTTAGTTAGTTCTTTCGTATTCTTCATACTCTGTTAGTTGCTTTAAAATTTTAATCTCTATGGAAATCTATTACCTCCAAACATTGAATCTTCATAATCGGAACGAAAGAGGAAAAGGAAGTTTCCAGACCTTGTTAAATAACTTCGGATGGATTTTACATATAGTTGCTTTAATTTATAAGCCACAAAGTAGTTGGTAATCTGTGTAGAATGCCTGTTAGATGTGCTTCTTTCTCATGTACAATTGTGTTAGAAGCCGTGATCCTCTCCCCCATCTTCTCCCTTGATTTACTCTATTAATTACCTAGAATAAGTTCCTAATTTCGTGTGATATTGCATTATTACTGATTGATTGTAATCTCTTTGCATTATTATTATTGATTGTAACTGGATTGCATTCTCCCATCCGGACTCTATAAATTGTACTCAGATCATATGAAATAAGATATATGAGTGAATTTACATACTCCACAAATATGGTATCAGAGCACTGGGTTCGGTCTGAACCCAGAAAAGCTCCTTAAACGTCTGCTGTGAGCCAGAGAGAGAGAGACAGCACGGGGAGAGAGAGAGAGAGAGTGAGGCGTCCTCAAACTAGTGCAAGAAGAGCTGCGTGGACGACACCACCCCTCCAGTCCTCACCGGCGTCCCTTGATCGGCCAGTCCCCAGAAGCCGACGTCGAACGGAGCTGCGCGTGACTCTCACGCGCCGTCACAAGCTCTGCGCGTGAAGTCCACGCGCCGCCACGCCCCTGTCACTGTTCCAGCGCGTGAAGCCCACGCGCCGCCACCAGAGACCTCCAGTACCTTCCAGAGACCCAGAAAATGGATGACCCAGAATTTCCACCACTTTTTGGATCTGTTCGCAATATTCCAAGGGCCTCATGTCCGGTACATCTTCTAATACTCAAGCTACTCCTTCTAAAAACTCCACTGCAGAATCAGACTTGACAATAGCCACTGAACCTCAAGCTATGGGGGTAGCTCACAAACTTAATGGTAGCAACTATCTCCAATGGTCTCAAAGTGTCTTAATGTATCTGCGTGGGAAGCGTAAGGAGAAGTATATCAATGGAGAAGCACAACAACCTTCACATAATGACCCCAAATTTGACACCTGGTTCGCTGAAAATAATCAGGTGATGTCTTGGTTGTGCAATTCAATGACCCTCGAAATCAGTGAAGGATACCTTCTTGCAAGCACAGCCAAGGAAATCTGGGATGCTGCTAAGCGGACCTACTCTACCCTCGACAACACTGCAGCCTTATTAGATCTCAAGAGGCAACTCAAAGATCTGAAGCAAGGCAACTTAACTGTAACACAATACTACAGTACTCTGACAAAGATATGGCAGCAATTGGATCTCTTTGAAGTACATCCTTGGAAGGATATAGATGATGCTAATTACTACAGACAATTGGTGGAAAAGGGACGAACATATGAATTTTTGTTGGGCTTGAATGATGTGTTTGAAGAAGTGAGGGGGAGAATTATGGGACTGAAACCTCTGCCATCCCTATTTGAAGTCTTCAGTATGGTTAAGTTCGAAGAAAGCCGAAGACACCTCACCCAAGGTAATCTGACCCCAGCAGAGGGCTCGGCATTGGTGACGAGAGGGTTCCAGACATCAGAGGGGCCTGAGAAGAGAGGGAACAAGTGGTGCAATCATTGTAACAAGAGAGGCCACACCAGAGATGAATGTTGGAAACTACATGGAAAACCAACCCAAGGGAAGCAGAAACGAGAAGATAGAAAGAGCCACCACACCTCATCTGAAGAAAGAGGTGACGATGGAGACCAGTTGACCAGAGAAGAGCTTCAAATGCTTCGTAAGATACTTGAAAAACAAAACAAGTCAAAATCTGTTCCCAACGTGAACTTGATACAGTCAGGTAACTCCATTATAGCCCTTAATGCAATGGTAACTAGTGATGAGACTTGGATTATTGACTCCGGTGCTATCGATCACATGACTGGTAATAAGTCCTTCTTCAAATCCCTCAAATATTGCCATGAGAACCTTAGGGTAAAAGTAGCAACTGGACTATATACGAAAGTTGAGGGTGTTGGCATTGTGGCTCTATCTGAAGATCTGGAAATCCATAATGTTTTGTTTGTCCCTGCTCTTACTTGCAATCTTATTTCTGTGAGCAAATTAACTAAAGGGCACGTATGTCGGGTGATCTTTGATGATGTTAAATGTGTTTTTCAGGATTCGACCTCGGGGAGGAAGATTTTGACTGCTAAAGAATGGGATGGACTCTACTACTTTGAAGGAAAGGATATGAAGATAGCAGGAGCAAAGAAAGCTATGGTTAGCTCCAATTCTCAGAATAAAAATGTAATGTTGTGGCATCTAAGATTAGGCCACCCCAGCTTTGATTATATGAAGCATGTGTTTCCAACTTTATTCAATAAAAATTCTTCTCCTTTCCAATGCGAAACGTGCCAAATTGCAAAACAAACTCGCGCCTCTTATCCCAAACATACTTACAAACCTACTGCCCCGTTCACAATGATCCATACCGACATTTGGGGACCTGCCAAAACCAACACCCGAACAGGCACAAGGTGGTTTATCACATTCATAGATGATCACACCCGGGTCACATGGGTTTACCTTATGAAAGAGAAATCCGAAGCCTTACAAATTTTCAAAAACTTTTGCTCGTTTGTGAGAACCCAATTCCAAACTCCCATCAAAGTTTTGAGAAGTGACAATGCCAAAGAATACGTGAGTGGAGCCTTTAGGGAATTTCTTGAGCAGGAAGGAATCCATCACCAAACCTCATGTGTCTATACCCCCCAACAAAATGGAATTGCTGAGCGAAAGAATAGACATCTTTTGGAAGTAACTCGAGCTATTATGATGGAAAGAAACGTTCCGAATATGTTTTGGGGAGATGCTGTACTGACCGCAGCTTACCTTATCAATCGCATGGCCTCCAAAATCCTCCATTTCAGTACCCCTATTCAGAAATTCCTCGAGACTTACCCCACCTCACCTATCATCAATTCCATTCCCCAAAAGATCTTTGGGTGTGTTGTCTTTGTTCATAAACATGATGGAGGCAAACTAGGTGCTAGAGCAGAAAAATGTATTTTCCTCGGGTATTCCTCCACCCAAAAAGGGTATAAGTGTTATAGTCCTACTACCAGAAAACTCATCATCTCCAAAGATGCCGTCTTTTACGAGGATGACGCTTACTACCCCAAATTACCCATTCAGGGGGAGCACTATGGAGTAGAATGGCTAATTACACCTGAACCTATAACCACCTCCAACCTACCTCTTAACCCTCTTGAATCTTCCACACCTCAAGAAGAAATCCCTGAACCAGAATCACAAACCCCTAGTCCTACACCTTCTCCAAAACACCAAAACACCACAAACACTCCTCACCCAATGGAAACCAATGCTGAAATTGATGCAGGGGTGACAGAGCACTCAAGTTCTCAATCAGGTAGTAGGGTTCCTTCCATTCCAAGGCAGCAACATGATTCCAATCCGGAGTTGGATCCTGAAGAGCTGGGATGGCCTATTGCACTCAGAAAGGGGGTAAGATCGTGTACTCAGCATCCTATTCAAAAATTTGTCTCCTATGGCAATTTATCTGCGCGAATGCAAACCTTTATAGTGAATAGTTCACAGGTGAAGATTCCAGAAACATTTCAACAGGCTATGACAGATCCTAATTGGAAACATGCTGCATATGAGGAGTTAAGAGCCTTGAAGGAAAACAACACGTGGGATATTACCACACTTCCTAAGGGCAAGAAAGCAGTGGGCTGTAGGTGGATCTTCACCCCTAAATTCAATCCTGATGGAAGCATCAACAAGTACAAAGGAAGATTAGTGGCTAAAGGGTACACTCAAACCTATGGGATTGATTATCAAGAAACGTTTGCTCCTGTGGCAAAATTCAACACCATCCAGGTACTCCTATCCCTTGCTGCTAACCTTGACTGGTCTCTACATCAGCTAGACGTGAAGAATGCTTTCCTAAATGGAGATTTGGAGGAGGAAGTATACATGGAAATTCCAGATGGAGTAATAGCTCCACCCAACTCAGTTTGCAAATTGAAGAAATCATTGTATGGCCTGAAACAGTCTCCACGAGCTTGGTTCGACAGGTTTGCCAAAGCAATCAAAAGGTTTGGTTACATTCAAGGACAAGCTGATCACACTCTTTTCGTCAAACACAATGATGGAAAGGTAACGATCCTAATTGTGTATGTGGATGATATAGTCATAACTGGCAATGATGAGGTTTCTATCTCCCATCTCAAGAAAGCCCTGGCTAGGGAATTCCAAGTGAAGGACCTAGGACAAATGAAGTACTTTCTTGGAATGGAAGTTGCTAGATCCAAAAAGGGTATAAGTGTGTCTCAACGAAAGTACACACTTGACTTACTCCACGAAACAGGAATACTTGGGGCTAAGCCTAGTGAGACTCCTATGGAAGAGTCATGCAATCTGGAAGTGAAACCAAACGAGACACCAGTTAACTCAGAAAGGTATAGAAGACTTGTGGGTAAACTGATCTACTTGACTCATACAAGGCCTGACATTAGCTATGCAGTTGGAGTGGTAAGCCAATTTATGCATCAACCCCAGGAAGAACACATGGAAGCAGTATACAGAATCCTCACCTACCTCAAACTCAATCCTGGAAGAGGAATATTCTTTCGAAAGGGGAATACAAGGAGCATAGAGGTCTACACTGATGCAGATCACGGGGAGAGCTGTGGATAACAGGAGATCAGTCACAGGATACTGCACTTATGTTTGGGGAAACCTAGTCACTTGGCGAAGCAAGAAACAAACAGTGGTCTTAAGGAGCAGTGCTGAAGCTGAGCTAAGAGCTGTAGCCCTCGGGGTATGTGAAGGAATGTGGGTGATTAGACTCCTAAAGGAATTAAGAATTTAATCTCTGGTGTGATAATCAAGCCAGCATTGAAATGACCAAAAATCCTGTGTATCACGACCGAACAAAACATGTTGACATTGATCGGCACTTCATCAAAGAAAAGGTCGAAGATGGCACCATTAACTTGAACTATGTGCGTTCAACTGATCAGATTACTGACATCATGACCAAGCCGTTAGCCAGAGTCAAGTTTGAAGGGCTTCGGAGCTTGACATTTACTCTCCAGCTTGAGGGGGAGTGTTAGAAGCCGTGATCCTCTCCGCCATCTTCTCCCTTGATTTACTCTATTAATTACCTAGAATAAGTTCCTGATTTCTTGTGATATTGCATTATTACTGATTGATTGTAATCTCTTTGCATTATTATTATTGATTGTAACCGGATTGCATTCTCCCATCCGGACTCTATAAATTGTACTCAGATCATATGAAATAAGATATATGAGTGAATTTACATACTCCACAAATAAATTGTTCTTGTCATTGGTTATGATTACCCTGTTTCTATATCTAAGCTGATGACAAACTGGTATTTATGCAGGAGCTGGTGCTACGTGATAATCAATTAAAAAAAATTCCTGATGCCAGCATATTTGAGAAACTATTGGTTTTTGATGTTTCTTTTAATGAAATTACTTCACTAAATGGATTGTGCCGGGCCACCAACATATTGAAAGAGCTCTATGTATCTAAGAATGAAGTGATGAAGATGGAGGAGATCGATCACTTTCTTGAATTGCAGATTCTTGAGCTTGGCTCTAACAAATTACGGGTGAGTAATATGGTTTGTTGTAGGAGAATCTATCATATAGGATTATTTGAGACAGATACCACTTTTGTGCTGGCATGCATGATGTGACAACCGCTCTTTCAAAACCATTTTAGATTAAATCCAACAATTTATTTGAATGATTAACCATGATAGAAAAGAAGAAACCTTAAAATTTTAAAATCGCTATCATGGTTAAAAGAAATAAACCTATAATAAGAGTAACATCGATCGTTACCTTGGGCCTTGGACTTCCAAAGTCCAGAAATATCATTCAACCATTAGCCCAAACCAAACTTATATTTTCAACCATACGAACTGATAAATCAGTTTAATATAAACTATAGAGCTCATTAGTCAAAAGTCAACACTTTCAAAGGAGCGTTACACGCAGAGTCTAAAATGCCTCGGGCCTACTCACGCCCTATCATACCAAATAGTAGTAATTAAAAGTATTATTTTACATCATGATAGTAGATGAGCCCTATGTGGCAATATATAACAAGTCAACACATAGAACAAAAGCAGGGAGGCTATACAAGCTATAACAGCACACTATGCCTCCGGAGCCTTCCCTGATGGGCCACCACCTGAACTATCGCCTGAAAATGTTAAACCACGGGGTGAGACAAATGCCTCAGTAACCAACTTTCCAACTCATCATACATACTAACACGTGCTCGTGAGGTGTCAAGTGGGACAGTTATAAATTCTCGAGAACTATAGATATATCCATAGAAATATAATTTCAATCATCCAAACCCTCACTATGGGGGCCAACACACAAGCCACATAAGTCTATCCCTCACTCTGGGGGATCAATCAAACATATGGGCCTATCCCTCATTCTGGGGGACGAATAAGAAGCCACAAAGGCCTATCCCTCACTATGGGGGACGAAAGAAAAAGCCAACCAATGTGCACCAATGGGGGCCTTACCACGTGGTAGGATAGGACTCAATCCCAAAATCCAAATAACAACCAATCATTCACAATATAATAAAAATGTCTCAATCTTTTCTCAGTATAATCAATAAGATATAAATCATATATCTTTTCCAAACTTCTCAATCAGCATTCCAAAAATCCCACAAGACAATTTTCATAGCTCAAAAGATATAACATATCTATTCAAGTTCCAAATATCAAATATTATTCTAAAAATAGCAAAATACTCACAAACAACATATTAGCACATATAACAAGTGGAAAGTGGTTACCTCTCGCCAAAGCAATACTTAGGATTACCAGAAGGTCAATCCTATGCTCAACCAATAATTAATCTACACAATTAATATAACCACATATTAATATAAACTAATTAATTAATTAATTAAACTTCTCTATATTATTTAAATTCCTGATTTAATTAAATTTTACTTTAAAATCTCTCAACTCTCATAACTCAAAAATTATTAAGTATTTTAGAAACAACTTAAAATTTCTAACAACCCAAATTATTTATTTACCACCTCCAAATTATTTACCTTAATAAAAAGGATTTTCAACAATTTCCAAATATAAAATTATTATATTATAAACTCTAAAAATCCTCATTTAAGTTTAAACCTCAAAATCAAACTCTCAAAAATTTAATAATAATACTTCAAATATTTATAACTAAATAATATGATCAAAACTTTAATGGTATAACTACCATATATATATTTCCATAAATAATAAACTTTTTAGCTACAATAATTATTTTAAAACCTCCAGTCACCCAATAAATAAAAATAAACCGATTAAAACCTCAATAATATATCAAACAACCCAAATAAATTATTTAACTTAAATTTAATCGGTAAAAATATGGTATATCTCATACATAACAGATTTTTCACTAAATAAATTAATTTTAAATACTAAAACTAGCAAATAGAGAAATCTAAACCGATTAAAATTAACAACTCATTTACTTCTAAATTTCTATAGTCATCTTTTGTCAAAACTCAATACTTATATCATATATAAGTCTCAAAATTTTCCCTAATCACTAGGGTAATACTACTATTATGAAGCATAAAATATATATGAAATATTTATGAAGAAAGTTTGATGAAAAGAGATAATTTCATGTACCTAAAATATCTTCAAAGCTTGCCCTCTGCTTCACCGGTATGATTCTCTCGCTCACACACTTCGGCCCTCTCTTTCTCTCTTTTCTTCTTCTCTCTCTCTCTCTTGCGCCTGCCGTGGGGGAAAGAATGAATTATTGGGGGTGTATTTAACACCCCCTGCTCATTTATTGGGGGGAGGGGTTTTTCAACCCAACCCCCAACTTTCCACCGCCCCCTTCCCCAACTTTCCACCAATTTCGGTGGAAAGTTGACTTTTTTTTTAAAATAATATTATTATATTATATTATATTATCTTATATTATTTTATTTTTCAATTACTTTTTTTTTTTTTTAGGATATTACACATGATATATTGGGTAGGAGCATGATTGTGTGCCCTGTGGAAAAGTGGGCAGTGACTTTGCTCGCTATAGTTTCTAATGTAGCATGGCCTGCGTTCTGATTTATTTGCATTCCTGATTCAGGTAATGGAGAATTTGCAGAACTTGACAAGTCTTCAAGAGCTTTGGCTTGGACGTAATCGAATTAAAGCTGTAAACTTGTGCGGGCTCACATGCATCAAGAAAATCAGCTTGCAAAGCAATCGCCTGACCTCAATGACAGGATTTGAGGTATTTAGTTCAATATTGTTTTCCCTCTAAGTTTTGTACAGGATATTTGAGGGAAAATATTAAAAAAATCAATGAAAGCCCTATTATGGGTTATGTCTTATCCTGTCAAATTATATTTATTAATCAAAACTCCTTGGAATTAGGAGGACAAAGATTTTCTACATATTCAATCCATTAGTAGACTTTTGTAAAGATAATTGCAATTTTTTTTCCCTTTCCCTCCCTGAATGCAGAGTTGCGTTATTGCGTAGCTCTAGAAGAACTATACTTGAGCCACAATGGCATCTCAAAAATGGAAGGCCTGTCATCTTTAGTCAACCTTCGTGTTTTAGATGTATCATCAAAT
Organism: Neltuma alba; assembly: GCF_004799145.2. Taxonomy (NCBI): domain Eukaryota; kingdom Viridiplantae; phylum Streptophyta; class Magnoliopsida; order Fabales; family Fabaceae; genus Neltuma; species Neltuma alba. Next base: position 73,115 of record NW_021632607.1, read on the forward strand.
AAGCTAACATCAGTGGATGATGTACAGAACCTAACACAGTATGTATACTCTTCCTTTTAACTCCATATTGATCATTTATGGCCTTTTGTTGTTAATTTCTGTGCTTTTTGTTAGTAGACTAGAAGATCTATGGCTTAATGACAATCAGATAGAATCACTTGAGGGAATTGTTGAAGCTGTTGCTGGTTCAAGAGCGAAGCTTACCACTGTCTACCTGGAAAACAATCCATGTTCTCTATGCGTTTCCAATGAGAAACATCGAGCATAAATATCCGGTTTTTTTGTTTTTTTGTTTTGTTTTTAAATGAGGCTTAGTTGCGTGCGATGCTGTGAATTTGATCTTTGATTGCTGGAAAATTGAGCGTCAATGAGAACCTTTTCAACTTTCTTTCAAAACTTTCCTAATGAGAGGAACTTAAAATTGTAAAGCAGGGAGGACTTTGAAGGATTCTGGAAGGTTTATTCTACCCTCTTTGTTAACTATTCCTAAACAAGGGAAAGGTTACAGAAAACCTTCCCTTCCCCCCTCCATCCTAACATAACCCCCGAGAAAGGCATGACAATGCAGGATGATTCAGAAGACATTTCTAATGGAATTTGACGTCGTAAGTGAGATAGATATTTTCCTTAAAAATGTTCATGTTTATGCTCCTACCAATTTCAGATTATGGGAGTGAGTTAAGGAGTTAATTAGTTCTTTCATATTCTTCATACTCGATTAGCTGCTTTAAAATTTTAAGCTAAATGGAAATCTATTACCTCCAAACATCGAATCTTCAGAATTGGAACGAAAGATGAAAAGGAAGTTTCCAGACCTTGTTAAATAACTTCGGATGAATTTTACCTACAGTTGCTTTAATTTATACGCGACAAAGTAGTTGGTGGTCTGTGTAGAATGCCGGTTAGATATGCTTCTTTCTCATGTACAATTGTTCTTGTCATTGGTTATGATTATCCTGTTTCTATCTTTAAGCTGATGACAACTGGTATTGATGCAGGAGCTGGTGCGACGTGATGATCAATTAAAAAAAAAATTCCTGATGCCAGCATATTTAAGAAACTATTGGTTTTTTATGTTTCTTACTTCACTGAATGGATGGTGTCGGGTCTCCAACACATTGAAAGAGCTCTCTGTATCTAGAAATGAAGTGATGAAGATGGAGGAGATTGATCACTTTCACGAATTACAGATTCTTGAGCTCGGCTCTAACAAATTACGGGTTAGTAATATGGTTTGTTGTAGGAGAACCTATCACATGGTATTATTTGAGGCAGATGCCACTTTTGTGCTTGCATACATGATATATTGGGTAGTTGTCATGAGAAGTATTTTTTATATGTGCAAATTACTAAAAAAAATATAAGTTAATATGATAATTACATAGAAGCTAAATTTTATAACATATTTTAATTTAAAGGAATAAAATTGTTAACAATATATTTTTACCAACATAATTAATAATATATAAGATAATGTAATTAATAAATAATTAATATGTGAATATATATTTATAAAACATAAGATTAAATATGTTCAAAGATAAATAATTGAGGGGCGTTAAAATCATATTACCGTTGGTATCTACTCTGACAGGCACAGTCATACTCTCCAATTTGAACCAGAAGCAGAGTGGATTAAAAACCATGGTTTTAGTCCAAAACTGTGGTTTGCTGATTTGTCCCCCTGTTTGGTAAATTTTTGACTCAAAACATGATTTCAGGTATTTGCCAAACAGACCCAAAATCTATTCTCCTAAGATCTATTCTCGAGAAGTTATTTTCCAAACCATATTCTATCCAAACACCCCTTTAAAAAAAAAAAAAAAAACTGTGACCGATTCACCCACCAGTTCTACCGATTCTTTGGTTGGTCGATTTCCTCTCATGGTGAAACTGAACTCAGTACCTGTTTCCCAATTCAACTTAACACCGTCTTATTAAATGCTATAATCATCATCATTATTCGGTAAAGCAACTTAGACCAATGAGAGAATTAACGAACTGTGGCATTAAATTCTGCCAAAAATGTCCTGTGAACGATCCCCATACTCTCATCCCCGGTATGTTCGTATGGTAGACATGGAGGAGAAAGGAAGAGAGGGGGAGGTACTACTTGGGAGGAAGTGAAAGCTGCATGTACAAAGGAATACCCCACCGTCATTAGCCAATGTAGCCATGCACAGACTTCAACTTCACCACAGCCGCCGTGGGAGCTTATGACGGTCAACTATGAAAAGATGGAGAAGCTCAAGTCATAATACAATTAAATGATTTGTCACAAATGGTAAAAAGAATACTGGCATATCATGCTTACTCTTAAGGAAAAAGAATAATATAATGGAAAAACAATTCTTTTTGCTTTCTGGTATTGCGTTCTGGTCTTTGGTAAAGATGTAAAAACTGCCAACAGGTGGGCATTACAGACACTGCAGTACAGCCGTACATGGGTCATGGGACAAGTCTTCTCCAAGACAATATAAACATTTCTGTCCCCGAGGTGGGGCAAATCAAAGTCAAAATAGGCTTCCACCACCGCAGCGTTTAATCTGACTTTGTTGCTAAGCTGTAGGCAGGGATTTTGGCAAGGCTTCTCCGCTTCATGACTGATCTTACATGCTCCACCTGCTTCCACATGCCTTCATTGGCATAGATATTAGACAACACTACAAAAGCCCCATCATTCCAGGGTTCCAATTCTTGCAAATGTTTAGCCACCCAATCCGCCATATCCACATTCCCATATTTCTCACAAGCACCCATCAAACAACCCCACACTACTGCATTGGGCTTCATTGGCATCTCCTCCACCATTTTTCTGGCCTCACTGAGCAATCCTGCTCTACCCAATAGATCCACCATGCATCCATAATGTTGCAATCGCGGTGTTATGCCATAAATATTCCTCATCATGTCAAAGTAGAATCTTCCTTCTTCAACTGTCCCACCATGCACACAAGCACTAAGTACTCCAACAAAAGTCACATGGTTAGGCTTCACCCCTGCCTCTCTCATTCTCCGGAAGCATTCAAGCGCTTCCTCTACATGTCCATGCATTGCATAACCCACAATCATGGACGTCCATGATGAAATATTCCGTTCTTCCATCGATTCAAAAACTTTGAAGGCTAGGTCCATCCTGCCGCATTTTCCATACATGTCTATCAGTGAATTAAACAATAAGATTTCTGTCCGATCTGTGGATTTCACCTGCAAAACACACTTGTGGAATTGAAAGGCCATGACCAAGTCACCAAGGCTTCCGCATGCAGATGTCACGCTAACCATGGTGACACCGTCTGGCACGAACCCATCTCTCATCATCTCCACAAACTTGTTTATTGCCTCCTGAGCAAGTCCGGCTTGGGAAAGGCCACCTATTATGGCATTCCAAGAACCCAGCTTTCGATCAGGATTTTCCTCAAACAGCTTATGGGCGCTTTCAAATTCTCCCGCTTTACAGTACAAATTTAAAAAACCACTTTCGCAGAACTCATTGAACTGTAGTCCAAGCTTAATACCGATAGAATGGATCTGCTGTCCTACTTCAAACGCAAAAGACTGGCAAACAGCCTTCAGAACGATGGGAAGGGTGTAGCAATCGGGGAAAGTTCCAGTTCGCAGCATCGCAACATGGACGCGAATGGCCTTGACTGGAGAGTCTAGCCTAGTGTAGGACCTTATGATATTGTTCCAATGAAAGGGAGCAGGATTAAATTCCAAGAAATGGGTTCGGATAATGCGGGCATGTACTATGTCCAATTCCAGTAAACATCTGCAGTTTGACAAGCAGGTTGCTATATCTTTCGAGAAATCATTTCCAGAATGAAGGGACGACAAAGTTGTGGGGTATCGCTGACGGTCTTGGGCAACAAGAGCTAATGTAGAGAAACTTGGATCGAAATAACGAGAAGCGGCCAGAAAAATTGGAACTTCGTGTTTCAAAAGCCTTATCATTAAATAGCAGCTGGCGTTTGAAACCAATCTCACTAATATTGAAACATAGATGCCTCTTGATTTTACCAAATCGTTTGCCGGATCAGGGAATTCATCGTCATACCAGCAGGCCGCGGCCGTGCCTGTCTGAGGTCAGGGCAGGTCAGGGCTGTGCTTAGTTTCGATGTCGCGCTGTGGAGGGTTTAGCGACCAAAAAATGAGTTGTGGGAATTTTTCAAGGACTGAGGTCTGGATTTCTCAATCGGCGTTTGGCGATTAAAAAATTATTGATTAAAAATATTGGGTATAGTTATATTGGTTTTATCTTCTATTCATTCAAAAAATATAATTTTAATTGATGATATCAATATAATTAACGAAGTAGCTAAGAGAGAAAGCTTGTGAGGCTGTTACTTCATTCTCACTCCTCCTTTTTTTTTTTTTTAATTTAACAAGTTCTCAGTTAAAGTTAAAACTTGAGGGACAATTCTCAAGTAAATTCAAAATAATAAATTTTGATGATAGATCGTTTGTCAATTGCATCTCTCATAAACTCTCTTCTTGTTCAATTATCAAATGTTCAAGCCAGTACATGTGACTATTAGCTTGAGCTTTATCCAACACTGGCATATGTTTGATATATCCTTGTTTAATCATTTAAATATAATAAATATGAAGAAAATAGATTCCTACTATTCCTCAGATTAATTCACTTTCTAACCCAAAATGCTTTTGGAAGTATAATATTGAAACACTTTTTAATAAAATCAATTATTATTGACCACAACGTTTATAATGTTGTAATTAAACGCACCTCGATTGTATAGATAGTGAACAAAAGAATCGAGACTTGATGACTTAATTATTTGCATGGAGTTTAGTAATTATATGTTTATATGTAGTTACATGCCACGGAAAACCGAATGCATGAACTTTTTTTTTTTTTGGGTGATAAAAAGTCAACACTTATCAGAAACAACAAAATGAAATATCACTAGAAAAAAGAAGAATGTAAATGCATCATTTTCCATAAATTTTTATAGTTTATATTCATCCGATTTTAAATATAAAACTCTTTTTATAATGTAAATAGTCTTATATTTAATATCAGAATAGTATTAATTATAAAACAATACGTACAAAAAGATAATATTATCTCGTATTCTTAATCTTGGTGAAATTTTAAAATTCATGCCACCTAAACCCTAATTTTTGCAAATAAAAAATTTCTTATAAATGTTAAGTAATTAAATTAGTTATTAATGAAAAACACCGAAGATCATTTAATTTGTTTCACGAATTAAACTTAAAATAAAGGAAAAGAATAACAATCAATCACTTTACCCGTTTACCGTCTTAACCCCGAAGCATCACGTATTTACTGATTATACTTCCGAGCACTCGCAAATTCTGTAGGCTCCAGACAATTGCTCCCATCCCCATCATAATCGAGCGGGGTATTGCATCCTTCTGTAACCATAGATCTTCAGCTTCAAAGATGAACGATGGAGCCCAATCTCCTGCGGCTTGTGATCCCAACGTTGAGGATCCGGCTGAGGTTGAGGACGATCCTTCTTCCACCCTCCTTGATCTCACCAGCTGTCAACTTCACGACCTCGACTCCGTCGACTTGCCTCCCTACCTCACCGAATTGGACCTGACCACCAATCGCTTATCCGCCTTGGACCCCGGCATAGCCCACCTCTCTAACCTCAAGAAGCTTTCTCTTCGTCAGAACCCTCTCACTGATGCTGCCGTTGAGCCCCTTTCTACCTGGCACGACATTGCCGGTCTTGAGGTAATTCAAGTTATGCTTTTGCCTCCCATTGCTTTTGGCTTGCTGCAAAGGTTTGGGAAAATCGGTCCTTGTGTTCTCTATGCGTTTCCAAAGAGAAACATCGAGCATAAATGTCCCATTTTTTTTTTTTTTTGAGGCTTAGGCGGATGCGATGCTGTGAATTTGATCTTTGGTTGCTGGGAAATTGAGCGTCAATGAGAACCTTTTCAACTTTCTTTCAAAACTTTCCTAATGAGAGGAACTTAAAATTGTAAAGCAGGGAGGACTTTGAAGGATTTTGGAAGGTTTATTCTACCCTCTTTATTAACTATTCCTAAACAAGGGAAAGGTTACAGAAAACCCTCACTTCCCCTCTCCATCCTAACATAACCCCCGAGAAAGGCATGACAATGCAGGATGATTCAGAAGACATTTATAATGGAATTTGACGTCTTAAGTGAGATAGATATTTTCTTTAAAAATGTTCGTGTTTATGCTCCTGCCAATTTCAGATGATGGGAGTGAGTTAAGGAGTTAATTAGTTATTTCATATTCTTCATACTCTATTAGTTGCTTTAAAATTTTAAGCTAAATGGAAATCTATTACCTCCAAACATTGAATCTTCATAATCGGAACGAAAGAGGAAAAGGAAGTTTCCAGACCTTGTTAAATAACTTCGGATGAATTTTACATACAGTTGCTTTAATTTATAAGCCACAAAGTAGTTGGTGGTCTGTGTAGAATGCCGGTTAGATATGCTTCTCTCTCATGTACAATTGTTCTTATCATTGGTTATGATTATCCTTTTTCTCTATTTAAGCTGATGAAAAACTGGTATTTTTGCAGGAGCTGGTGCTACGTGATAATCAATTAAAAAAAATTCCTGATGCCAGCATATTTAAGAAACTATTGGTTTTTTATGTTTCTTACTTCACTGAATGGATTGTGTCGGGTCACCAACACATTGAAAGAGCTCTATGTATCTAAGAATGAAGTGATGAAGATGGAGGAGATCGATCACTTTCATGAATTACAGATTCTTGGGCTCGGCTCTAACAAATTACGGGTTAGTAATATGGTTTGTTGCAGGAGAACCTATCACATAGTATTATTTGAGACAGATACCACTTTTGTGCTGGTATACATGATATATTGGGTAGGAGCATGATTGTGTGCCCTGTGGAAAAGTGGGCATTGACTTTGCTCGCTGTAGTTTCTATTGTAGCATGGCTTGGGTTCTGATTTATTTGCATTCCTGATTCTGGTAATGGAGAATTCGCAGAACTTGACAAATCTTCAGGAGCTTTGGCTTGGACGTAATCGAATTAAAGCTGTAAACTTGTGCGGGCTCACATGCATCAAGAAAATTAGCTTGCAAAGCAATCGGCTGACTTCAATGGCAGGATTTGAGGTATTTAGTTCAATGTTGTTTTCCCTCTAAGTTTTATAAAGAATATTGAGGGAAAATATTAAAAAATCAATCAAAGCCCTATTATGAGTTATGTCTTGTCCTCCCGCAAAACCCTTGATCTTATATGACAAAAATATGTAATCAAGTGTTTAAAGAATTGGACCGGCTTAGGGATTAGACATTTTGTACCTTAGTACCTTTTGTCTTAATTAGAAGGCCTCGTTTTATAATTATGACTAGAGGTGGCATTTAGAAACCTATTCTTCTCGCAAAACCCTTGATCTATGTGACAAAAATATGTAATTAAGTGTTTTGAGGCTTGGACCGGATGAGGATTAGATAGGTAGACATTGAGAACCAAAACGAACAATGGAGAATTATATTGGACGAGTAGATCTAGTGAGAAAAATAATTAGCTAGATACCACATTGTTCTAGCTTCTGGATGTAATTTTCTTCACAAACTAGTACTGTGACATTAATGTTGCGGATGCCCAAATTCCATCAACATCACAATCCGACCAAATCCACGTCCGCAAGGGATCAAATTCACATTTTGGCACAAAAACCCAAGTTTGGAGGGCAATTCCGTCACTTAGCATGAGTATTACTGCCCCCAAGCTTACTCTTCTAGTCCTATTTATAGGGTAAAAAGAAAATACATTTTTTAATCTTATTTATAGAGTATTGAAAAAAAATTTCTGTATGGATCTATAATTTTACCATTCATTTATTATTGTGTTGGTTTTATTTATATGAGGAATAATGTATATTAAACAGTGATAAAATTGAAAAATTATCAAATTTTAAAAGAGAGTTAATAGAGTTTAAAATTTTTTTTAATCTATATAAAATATAAAAATAATTTATAAGTAGGATCAGAAAAGTATAACAGAACCATCCAACTCACCCAATATTCGTGGCCTTCATCAAACGAGGGGCTCAGCTACCCTTCGCTGACGTTACCATCCGCTGCGGATAAACGACAATGCGTTTGGAATATTTTATCAAACGCAGCAGAAGCGATGTGCCCTAAGGTCCACGTCCTCACTCCTGAATTAAGGAAAAGGACGAGTCCAGTCCCATGTCTTTGATCCTTTGATGCGGTGATTGTCAATCATCAGCAAAATTTTATTTTCATCTAAAAAAATTATTTGTAAATAAACAAAGATTCCTGTTTTACCTAATAAAATTCTCCATTGAAAAAAAGCCATATAAACCAAGAAATGAATCCCATAAAATAAAATTTTTTGAACAATATTTATATCAATTTTTTTATATTAATTATGTCAAATTTCTAATCATATATAACCATATGTCATGTTTCAAAATTATTAGCATTTAATAGCATTTAATCATAAATTTACACAAAATAAAAAAGAACATATGATTGGAAAACTTGAAGAAACTTGATCTAGGTTTCCTCCAAATTTTTTGAAAAATATACTACCTCCAACCCTTAACATGAGGGCTGGCTAGAGATTCAATTTTGGTTTCAAATATAAAACCTCCATTTATTTTGTCTTCAATATTTATCAATTTTATCCTAAATAATCCTTATAATAATAAACTAATGTTTAACTAAATTAGTCAAAATTAATTGTTATCCATATGAAATCAGATTTATCAAGATTATAAAAATTAAGTTAACGTAAAATTTTGAAAGAAAAAATAGAAGTTGAAAGAAATTGATATGTTAGGTCAATACAATATGAGATGTTATGATTCATTAAAAGATAAGTATAAATCTCATTTTTTTCATTGAGAATTTTAGCTACTACATATGGTTCTTGATATATAAGCTAATTATCTAATTTTTTAATATTAAAAAAATTAGTTATTTATAATAAATAGATATTATCTTTTTTAAAATATCGTTATTAATTATGTGTATTTGAATTATCTTTAATATATGCAGTTATTATAAGAATTACTTGAGAGTAAAATGAATAAATATTAGAGACAAAGTGAATTGAGATCTTATATTTAGAATTAAATTGAATCTCTAACTAGCTTTTATATTAAAAATTAGAAGTAGTATATTTTTAAAAACCTTTTATTAAATAGGATTCATTACTTAATTTATATGGCTTTTTTTGACATTGAATTTTATTACGTAAAACGGGAATATCTGTTTACTTACAAATAATTTTTTTAGATGAAAATAAAATTTTGTCCTAGTCCAACCAAGCAATCCAAGGGAGTGAGTTTATGTCTTAAGGGCCACTATCATGTTATTTTGGGTCACTATCATCTTATTAATATCATGTTAATAAGATGATAGTGACCCAAAATAACATGATAGTGGCCCTTAAGACATAAACTCACTCCCTTGGACCAGGACTTTTTTCCACACCCGGGGGCACCGGCTCCCGCCTATATATTGCCTGCAGTCCCGCAAGGAGCTATCTGGTAGCCAGAGGACTGAACATCCAGTTCCCTTGTTGCTTTCTTCCGGTCAGCCTTGGCGTCATGGCTTCCAAGAGGAGTGAGGTTGTCCATCTGAACAAGTGTGTGCGTGAGTACCTGGAGCGACTAGGTATGAGCGATGAAGCCAAGGAGTTTAAAAGGAAAGCTGATTCCATGGTAGGATTTGAATCCTACAGCTCCTCCTGGTTCTCCAGGTTCACCGCTGAACTCTATCAAATCCTCCACCGAATCCAACAGCCCCGTCCTGAAATCGATCTCAATGAACCTGCTGATCCCCTCGACGACAAGGTATAACTAACCATGCACTTCTTCTTCGTCGTCGTCAATGAATACGTACGAGTGACTTGTGCATGCCTGAATATATAACCCCGTTTAGTGTTGATGATCATCAGGTGGAAGATGATTCCCATGGAAAACGTAAGAGGGTAGGAAACCGGGGTATCACCAGTACTGCACTGCGCATCCGTGAAAGCAAGAAAGGACCATCTGGCAGGCCAGCGCCCAACAGCGTTCGTCCCTTCCACAACCATAACAGCCAAGTTCCGATGATTCTGCTGTCGGACTCTGACTGAAAGCCCCAATTCTACATCCCAGGAAGGCTCACGTCTCTCGTTTCTACAATCACGTCTCTCGTTTCTACCGTGTCGTGGATATCCTCCCAGTGTGTCTTGTGTTCCTTGAGAATGATTGTCTTTTTAGTTTTTAATGTCCCCTTTTTCTGCTTCCCCGTTGGTGGGAAGAATAATCAGTAGTCAGAAATTAATAGTGGGGGAATGATGTTCTGTATGAGCCTTTCATCAACAGTGTTTTACTTTAATTTAACTGGCTACTATTTTTTATTTGAATTTAGATCCTGACTTTATGATCAAAGTATATATAATTTAAAAAGATTAAAAAAGTTATTAAATTACTTAATTATAACATATGTTTACAAAGTCTCTCTAAAATATTTATGTTATCATTAAATTATATGCTAATTTGTAAGTAGAGAAAATTGATTTGAAAAAAATAATAAATATAAATACTTAAAAATAAAAAATACTATAAAAAGACTTAAAATTCTGTTTTTACACAGATTCTCCATAGACATATAACATGATAGAGGTGGTATTTGGATAAAATTAAACAATGGTTTGAAGAACAGATTTTATGAAGAATAAATTTTATAAAAAATAGTTTTGATAAAGTGAGAGTGTTTAAATAATTATTACCAGAAACATTTTTATACATGCAAATTACTTAAAAAAAAGAAGAAAGAATAATAATCAATCACTTTACCCGTTTACCGTTTTAGCCCCGCAACGATGACGTATTTACTAATTATACTTCCGAGCACTTGCAAATTCTGCAGCCTCCAGACAATTGCTCCCATCCCCATCATAATCGAGCGGGGTATTGCATCCTTCTGCAACCATCGATCTTCAGCTTCAAAGATGAACGATGGAGCCCAATCTCCTGCGGCTTGTGATCCCAACGTTGAGGATCCGGCTGAGGTTGAGGACGATCCTTCTTCCACCCTCCTTGATCTCACCAGCTGTCAACTTCACGACCTCGACTCCGTCGACTTGCCTCCCTACCTCACCGAATTGGACCTGACCACCAATCGCTTATCCGCCTTGGACCCTCGCATAGCCCACCTCTCTAACCTCAAGAAGCTTTCTCTTCGTCAGAACCTTCTCACTGATGCTGCCGTTGAGCCCCTTTCTACCTGGCACGACATTGCCGGTCTTGAGGTAATTCAAGTTATGCTTTTGCCTCCCATTGCTTTTGGCTTGCTGCAAAGGCATGGGAAAATCGGTCCTTGTGTTCTCTATGCGTTTCCAAAGAGAAACATCGAGCATGAATATCCCTTTTTTTTTTTTTTTGAGGCTTAGGTGGGCGCGATGCTGTGAATTTGATCTTCGGTTGCTAGAAAATTGAGCTTCGATGAGAACCTTTTCAACTTTCTTTCAAAATTTTCCTAATGAGAGGAACTTAAAATTGTAAAGCAGGGAGAACTTTGAAGGATCTTGGAAGGTTTATTCTACCCTCTTTATTTACTATTCCTAAACAAGAGAAAGGTTACAGAAAACCTTCCCTTCTCCTCTCCATCCTAACATAACCCCCAAAAAAGTCATGACGATGCAGAATGATTCGGAGAACATTTCTAATGGAATTTGACGTCTTAAGTGAGATAGATATTTTCCTTGAAAATGTTTATGTTTGTGCTCCTACCAATTTCAGATGATGGGAGTGAGTTAAGGAGTTAGTTAGTTCTTTCGTATTCTTCATACTCTATTAGTTGCTTTAAAATTTTAATCTCTATGGAAATCTATTACCTCCAAACATTGAATCTTCATAATCGGAACGAAAGAGGAAAAGGAAGTTTCCAGACCTTGTTAAATAACTTCGGATGGATTTTACATATAGTTGCTTTAATTTATAAGCCACAAAGTAGTTGGTAATCTGTGTAGAATGCCGGTCAGATATGCTTCTTTCTCATGTACAATTGTTCTTGTCATTGGTTATGATTACCCTGTTTCTATATCTAAGCTGATGACAAACCGGTATTTATGCAGGAGCTGGTGCTACGTGATAATCAATTAAAAAAAATTCCTGATGCCAGCATATTTGAGAAACTATTGGTTTTTGATGTTTCTTTTAATGAAATTACTTCACTGACTGGATTGTGCCGGGTCACCAACATATTGAAAGAGCTCTATGTATCTAAGAATGAGGTGATGAAGATGGAGGAGATCGATCACTTTCTTGAATTGCAGATTCTTGAGCTTGGCTCTAACAAATTACGGGTGAGTAATATGGTTTGTTGTAGGAGAATCTATCATATAGGATTATTTGAGACAGATACCACTTTTGTGCTGGCATGCATGATATACTGGGTAGGAGCATGATTGTGTGCCCTGTGGAAAAGTGGGCAGTGACTTTGCTCGCTATAGTTTCTAATGTAGCCTGGCCTGAGTTCTGATTTATTTGCATTCCTGATTCAGGTAATGGAGAATTTGCAGAACTTGACAAGTCTTCAGGAGCTTTGGCTTGGACGTAATCGAATTAAAGCTGTAAACTTGTGCGGGCTCACATGCATCAAGAAAATCAGCTTGCAAAGCAATCGCCTGACCTCAATGACAGGATTTGAGGTATTTAGTTCAATATTGTTTTCCCTCTAAGTTTTGTACAGGATATTTGAGGGAAAATATTAAAAAAATCAATGAAAGCCCTATTATGGGTTATGTCTTATCCTGTCAAATTATATTTATTCATCAAAACTCCTTGGAATTAGGAGGACAAAGATTTTCTACATATTCAATCCATTAGTAGACTTTAGTAAAGATAATTGCAATTTTTTTTCCCTTTCCCTCCCTGAATGCAGAGTTGTGTAGCTCTAGAAGAACTATACTTGAGCCACAATGGCATCTCAAAAATGGAAGGCCTGTCATCTTTAGTCAACCTTCGTGTTTTAGATATATCATCAAATAAGCTAACATCAGTGGATGATGTACAGAACCTAACACAGTATGTATACTCTTCCTTTTAACTCCATATTGATCATTTATGGCCTTTTGTTGTTAATTTCTGTGCTTTTTGTTGATAGACTAGAAGATCTATGGCTTAATGACAATCAGATAGAATCACTTGAGGGAATTGCTGAAGCTGTTGCTGGTTCAAGAGAGAAGCTTACCACTGTCTACCTGGAAAACAATCCATGTGTATGGTCATCTGTGAGCTTTACTAATTTTGTGTACTTTTATCTAATTGACATCTCTTGAGATGGGTTATATGTTTTGATCACCAATGTATTGAGTTTTATTTTCTATTTATCATACCTCTTGTTAGGGTTAACTATTATTTGAGATTGTCAAAGAATTTGATGAGCATGTAGTATGGATGGAAAATAAGTGTTGAACTATAATATTTTTCTGGATCAAACTAAAATTTAGTTTTTTGGTTGTATGAGTGAAGTGTTTGTAATTCTTGAATAAAGTTGGAGCTTCGAGTTTTTGATAGGTTAAATTACAGTATCAGTACCTAAAGTTTTACTTTATATAATTTTGAAAATTTGTGATTAGATTCTTTTTGTTAAGCCTTCATCAGTGTGCTCTCAAAATTTACCAATGGGGCGAATCTGTGCTATCATGAATAATTTTAAAGATGTATCAGTCATGCCTATAAAAATAGGGAGATAGTTATGGATTTTTAAATTATTGGTTCCTAATTATAAAATTGTGAACTATTTAGCTGAGTGATTTAACATTTTGGTTGTGTAGGTTTGTGATTTGTGGTTATAGTAGTTTCAAAATAAACGGGTGTTTTCACCATTTTCCTTGAGTTTTAAATGTTCATTCATGTTTCTTTATGAACTACTAATTTAATCCTATACTGCTCTTTCAGGCTAAGTCTCCCGAGTATCTTGGCGTTTTAAGGCAAACCTTCCCCAACATCCAGCAGATTGATTCCAATGTATTTTGTTAGAAGGGTCATAGCTTAAGCTTTTATGAAAATTAATAGCTTTTGAAGCTTTGGCTTGTCATATCCTTGGGTGAGGTGCTAGAAAAAAATATTTGCATGTTTATTTTATCCTAGTATTAATGTATTGGATTGGACATCAAGAAGCGTTCACAAAAAAGTCTTCTATGTGTGCAGGTTTGAGTTGAAAGATTTTTTATTTGAAACTGTCTACCTGATGAGAAGAAGGGGCTGTAAAATCCTTAGGCATTCATGTGGCCTGACCATCAGTTCCTGCTGTGACAACTACGTTTTTAGCTGTTATATTTATTGCCTTGCATATCACATTCCATTTTATTTTGGTACTTTCTCACAAATGGAGAACTTGGTTTTTAAAGAAGGGAAAATTATACTCAGGTCCCACAGAGCACAATTAATATCAGAAAGGTCCCACGAAATCGAGAAATGATTCTGAAGTCCCCAGGGACCTGTGTGTAATTAATTCTAATTGTGAAATTACCTACTTACTCCTGTTAATTTTATTGCAACAATTCGTTTACAATCTCAACAGTGGTTATTAACAACCCGAGAAGACATGATTGACAACCTCGGCAGTGTTCATGGCAACTCACTCTGTGGAATGCCAGGAGCGTTACTGAGATTGTTAACCACCTCTTCTCGGGTTGTTAACAGCCACTGTTAATGTTGTAAATAGGTTTTAATTTTATTGCAGCAATTCGTTTACAATCTCAACAGTGGCTGTTAACAACCCGAGAAGACGTGATTGACAACCTCGGCAGTGCTCATGACAACTCACTCTGTGGAATACCAGGGGCGTTGTTGAGGTTGTTAACCACCTCTTCTTGGGTTGTTAACAGTCACTGTTGAGGTTGTAAATAGGTTCAAATTAACAGGGGTAACTACGTAATTTTACAATTAAAATTAATTACACACAGGTCCCTGGGGACTTCAGAATCATTTCGTGATTTCGATGGACCTTTTTGATATTAATTGTGTTCTGTGGGACCTGAGTGTAATTTTTCCTTTAAAGAAACGCCCTTTATATTCAGTATACTAAGAAGGATATAGTATAATGGCCTATCGTGTTATATTTCTAAGTGCACATGTAGCAAAATAACAATTGTTCATATTTCATCGGTGAGTTTATAAGTGTACATATGCATTTTGACAAGGTAAAATCCCACAAAAAGAATTTAGAAATTACTAAATCTCAAATTAGAAATTTCTAGAAACAATCATGATTTGGAATTTTATAATTTTTAGGTTCTTTTCGTCAAATTTTCCCTTTTCAACCACTAATCATAACAAAATAGCAAGTGTTCACTTGAAAATTTACAAATTCTAATTTATGTTATAAGAGTTTATACAGAAATTTACAAGTGTATGTATACATTTTAATAATTAATAACAAAACTAATAAGCAATGGTTATAGTAGAAGGGCTTTTGGCTTTTAAATAGACACAAAGAAAGGGACTACGGCTACTTATGTGTGATGCCTCAAGGTTGAATCATTTTGAATACAAAAATGCTTTTGGAGATCATGCCCGGTTGCGTGAAAAATGCAATGCACGTCTCCTTGTGTGAGAAAGCCCGTATAACTAATTTAAAATAAGCTTAGTCTCACCCCAACTGGATAAAAAATGTAACACCCTTTACCTTGTGTGAGAGGAAAATCGTAACAAAAAAAAAAATGAACCTAGTCATCTCGCCATCTGGTCATCTTGCCTTGATGAGTCGAGTTTCTCGCAATCTTCTCATTCAAGCAATCCAACTATAAAAGTCACCTCCGCAAATATTAAAAAATATTTTTTCCAGATTTTGAAATATATACAAGGATGAAAAATATAATTTTAAGATACAAAACTATTTGATTTTAAAATATACAAATATGACAACGTATGTTTTTTGACATTTTTACATAGAAATTTTTTGAAAATTATAATATGAAATAATTTAGGATTTGAGAAAATGACACATAAAGAAACCATTTCTTTATTTGTCATTTTCCCTTAGGATTTACCCATTTTTTTCTTTTTTTTTTTTTTCATATTTTTTCTTCATCATCATCAGTTTTCTTTCCATCCAAAAGGATCATTAGTAGATATGCAGTGAGGTGATTGTTTTTGTTTTTGTTTTTTTCATTTGATTAATGGTTTTTCTCTTCGAGACTTGGAGCACAAAAACTTTTCACCTCTACTCACAAGAACATTTTTCAAAATTCAAACTTGTATTCTCTATCTTATAAAAAAAAGCTGTTTACCCCTTCAACCAACTTGTTTTTATTCAATGGCCTGTCCCACGGTGATATTATCAATTTATCATTTTCCATCACTTAATCCAACAAGGTTAATAAGAAACTCAAATTTATGAAACCCAGGCACAGGTACGAGAACAGATAACATGACAAAAATCCTAAATACCCTGCAAAAGCACCCTCGCTCCAATTCAAAGGCATATCGTACATGCACACTGGTGATTTTTGGAAATTCTTCGAATTTATATATTTACAGATAAAGAATTATAGATTATGGAGGGTTTAAAACTTCCAATTCCCCAAGACCTGCCACTCCAGCAGCATACAAAAAATACAAGGACAACATTTAGAAACATGATTCCAGGGAAATAAAATAACAAGACTCATTCCATTCGTTCTAAGTGGGCAGTAAATTAAGTCCTCTGCTGTAGCAGTTAAATAGTTTACAAACAAGATACAAAAAGACTAGTTCATTTCGATTACTAGTAGGCGTCAAAAACAAAGCTGAGTTGTAAACAGCGCACAGGATATCCAACCACAACCGGTTTTCATCCAATAAGCCACCATGATGGAAACCTCTGGAGACAAAGTTTGCATGAGAAGAGAGAACTGTGAAATGAATAGCAACAGACCAATCAATGCCCTCTTTCAAATCCAATACGAGTCCTACCAGAACCTCCCTCATGACCATCACGCATTGAAGAACCGCCACTTGCTCTCATAGTTCCTCCACTACCCACTTTTTCCATGGCTTTCTTACCCTTCTTCACTTCTGTCAAGAACTGATCCAGACCAAATGGATCAGCTTCTTCATTTTCAAATTCAACCGGCCTATCCCTTGGACCTGTCCTTTCAGAAGTACCGGCAAATCCTTTATCAGGTTTAAAGCGATCAGTCTTCATAATCTTCTCCAGTTGCTCATCCGCACCTCCATAAGCATCAGAATCCACATCTTTCTTCGGCCTGTACAAGGTTGAGAGGGTTGGCTGAGCAGTAAACAAGCCAGACTCATAAACATTATACTGATCATCAGTGGCAAACCCAGAAGATATTCCTTTATCCTGGTTGAATAGCCTTTCATCATACATAACTTCTGTCCCTGCCTTTGTAGAAGCCATGCCGAGAGCAACTTTCTCACTAATATCACGATCCCTATCTCTTGTAATCTTGCTTTTCTTCCCCATTGCTGCATCCTTAGCCTCTAATCTTCTCTCTCTTTCTCTCTCTCGTCGCCGTTCCTCACGAATTTTTTCCCGTTGCAGTCGTTCCTCCCTTTCCTCCCTTGTCTCCTTGGGGTAACTCTTCTCCCTTTCCCGTGAATGCTCATAATCAACTCTCATATCAGCATCTTCCATGCTGCTCTTTTCAGAAGGAATGGCAACAGCAGCTGGAGGTGCCACACCAGTTCTCTCTGAGCGTGCTTTCTGAGCCAAAGCCCTCAGCTCCTGCTCTTTCCGTTCCTTCTCCTTCAAAAGCATCTCTTTCTGAACCTTGGACCTCATAGCAACTGCTTCTCTAGCCTTCTGCTCTGCAACATACAATGCTTCTGAAAGCTTTGCAAAATTATCATTAATCTGAACATCTTGAAGGCCTCTCCCATCAGCCGCAAGACGCTTGTCAAGAGGAATTGTGTAACCTTTAGGATTCTTCCAATTTGAAATACAAGGGGGTATCTTCCAATCTTGTTGATCTTTCACAGTGACAGGCCTAGGAGGTGAATGCATCACTGGCACAGGGGGAGAGCCAGAAGCTTTTGGAACTCGCTTATGCTTAAACTTGGGAGGCTCAAGTGGATCCACAGGCATCTCAACCATCCTAATAATCCTTTCCTTTGCCCCAGAATTGAATGCTCCAGATTGTTGCGAAGGCTTATACTTGATAAACTTTGCATCAGATGACTGTTTGGGCACATTCTTTGGCTGTGCAGCACTCAATCTCACATTAACTATCTTCTCAAGTGCAGCTTTTGTTTCCTGTGTCGTTTCTTCAATCTCCTTTTCCTTCTCCTCATCATCCATATCATCTTCTTCATCATTCTTCAAGAATTTTGGTACCAGGTCTTTCTGTTGTGAATATACAATTTTTTTAGCATTTTCATTCTGCTTGACTATTGCATCGTAAGCTACATTTCCATGGGCATCAACTGTCACAGGAAGAATCTTTGACCCCGGTTTTGATGATTTATCCCTCCCCATGTCAAGGGGGTACTGCGCAATGTGGATCTCAGGAAATGCTCCCCCATCCCCGAAATCCTCTACCTTTCTAGGAACAAAACCTGCACGCTTTAAATATGGAGGGACAGGCTTATGCTGAATTACTGTGGATTTCTCAGCCTCAGATGTGCTAAATCTCTGCTTGAACCATGGATCACTACTGTGGTCATAATATGAGGTTGATGTTGATTTCGCTGGGGGAAGAAGGTCTTTCAAGGCCGCCATAATGATAAGTATTTCGCGCCCTAGGGGAAATAAGGACCTGGATTGAACCGAATTACATTATAATGAATTGCTGTAAACACCAAATTAAATAAATAAAGGAAATATAAAAAAATATCAAAGTATGACAATCTTACTCAGGTAGACAGCAAAAGTAAGATCATATGTACAAAGGAATAGGACTCTAATAATTTGTTTCTCTAGAGAAGATATCCACGCATAAAGAAAGTTGCTTGAGTCCTAAAGACAAATGATTAAAGGCCTTCTTGAAGATCTTTTTTCTCCCAAAAAAAGATCAGCAGTCACTGATCTCAGACTCATCCACTCAGTCTAACAGTTTGGATCTTCACATGTACTACTGTTACTGTCATAATATCTAAACATCCCAAATCATGAATTAAAGTGTAGATATTTTTGTTTTTCTTACGAGCAGAACAAGAAAGGTCGAAATCCAGAAACACCGACATAACATAGATCGCCACCCCGAAAATTTGATCAACGGAGTGGGCCCAGAGATAAAGAGTTTGACAAATAAAAAATAACAAAGGAGCAAAAGGGCGAAGCCCTCCCCATAGATCCAAAGCAGGAAGAACTGGAAACCCTAACCTGATTCGAACGGAGATTCGGCGGAGATGATCGAACAACGAAAACAAACAGGGTAAAGCAACGAAAGCTCTGCTGGATTCAGGATGACGGAGCGTTCTGGCTAGGGAATCAAAAGGGGAGAGCAAGATAATTATAGGCGGCGGTAGCGCTCGATGCGCGTTTTACTTCCGTCAGAGGGAAAGTTTCTCCCGGGAGCCAAGATGAGGACTAATGTTCGTAATAGGACACGGCAAAAGACTGAGATAGCCCTTACAAGTATAGAAAATGGGACTATGTGCCAAAACTTCTTTTTTTTTTTTTTTAACCAAATAATAGACTCAAATTGAAAATGAAAATTCATATTAAGAATTCAAACTAGTAATTATTGAAAAAGTAATTATTCAATTTCAAAGTTAATTTTTTTATTTATTGCATTTAGAATTTTAATTTATTATAGAATAAATTCAAAATTATTTAAAGTTATTGATAATATTAAATTAAACTTTATGAAAGTAAAATTATTCTGATATATCTATTATTAATAATTATTGATCAGTATCAGTCATTGTATTACTTTTACATAAAAGATAGTTTAGCAATCCAGCCTACTATATTTTCTGTCATTCCTTTATTTTCATCCCATATCACCATAATTTTATTCTTAGAGTTGATATTAAAAACAGATTGTATAAGATCATCTATAAAGCATAAACTATGCAAGATAAATTGGAAAAGAGAAAAAAAAAAATGCTTTGGTGATTGTTAGTATCCCCCTATGGAATAAATTTTTATGAAGAAAAAAACCTAAGTGAGTTGAGTCCTCAAGACTTACTAAAATTAGGATATATTTCTACGTTCAAAAGGTGCTTATAAAAACACAGCCTAGCAATAAAGGGCCCGTTTGGTACGTTGGAATTAGTTTTGATGGAAATGGAAATGGAGATGGAAATGAGGTTTAAAAGTGTGTTTGGTATGTCATGGAAATGATATATAATTTTTTAATTAAAATGAGTACCTTTTGTATTAAAAGACTATACTGCCCTTGATATATTTTTCAATCTTAAGGACCTAACAGTACAACAACCCACCTCAACTTCAACCCCAGCCGCTAACGCCGCCGTTAGCCACCACAATCAGTTGAGAACCAAATCTGAAATAAAATGGAACAAAAAAAAATGCTAATATTCGAATGGAAGAAGAAGTTGAAAGGCGCCTCTATATTCCTTATGCATCAAAAGCAAAAGGCTCCTATGACCATAGAATCTATTGGATTGAATATGCAAAAATAGAACCAAAATATTTGGTTCTTAATAAGCAAATCTTCGTGAAAAACTTGAGGCTCATCTTCGCCGGCAAGTAGTTAGATGCAAATTGAAAGGAGGTAGATTTAAGACACTGAAAGAAAAAGTCGAAGGCTTTAATAAGTTTCTAGTCCTGGATTATGTAGAGATCTAGAAACTTTTACACCACCGAGTGAAGCCATCAAGCGTGAGGGAAGGAGATGAGGGTGGCGGCAGACAAGATCAAAGCCACCGGATCGTTAACCATCATCATGGCAGAAGCTTGAAGGGAGAAAGTAGGCGTTGCTTGCATCTGGCCGCCGTCGCCGTCGCCGTCGCCGAAGGTGGCTGCCGTTGCCGTTGCCGAAGGTGGCTGCCGCCATCATCATTCACCAGCAAAAACAAGGAGGGTGAATGTTTTGCAGAAGGAGATGATAGAAAGGGGTAAAAGGAGAATTCCATGGAATTGTTTACAATTCCATCAGTTATGTGATGGAAGCCAATTCCATCAATTTGGCTTCCACATGGAGCCCATTTCCATGCCTTCTTTTTGTACCAAACAAACTTTGTGATGGAATTGAATTCTATTTCCATATCCACCTGCTCCAATTCCAGCGTACCAAACGGGCCTTAGGTATTTATGTAAGAATAAATAAGAGACCATGTTAACTCAAGTTATGAAAAGAACCTTTTTCCGGCAAAAAAAACTTAAAATAAGAACTTTGATCCTAGTCAGTAATCATACAAATTTAAGGTCTTAAATCACAAATCACAATGAATTGGTTCTCGCAAGTCACAAGCCACATCGGCTGTTATCAATTTAATACTAGTAGTGTTTGGAGTGGCTGCACACACGGGTTGGATCGGAGCAGATGACGGAATGAACTTACTGTTTTGGGCCTTTATTTTAATTATTTTCGGCCCAGATTTCGTCGTCTGTCAAAAACCCGGGATCACAGTCTCACGGGACGTACTCCTACTACCTTCTTCCCCCCTCTCCCGTCTCCTCTTCGAGCTCAAGTTGGTCGTCAATGGCGACCGCCGATGCTTCCAACGGTACCTCTATCAGGAATGCTTTTGGGAATGTCCTTTCGTTTTTCATTCTGATCCTGATCGGTGTTTTGGCGTTCTCGATCCGACTTTTCTCTGTTAGTCAACACTTTATGTTTTGTTCCCTAGATCTGACAATCTACTTCTATATGAAATATTTTGTTTTTTTTTTGAGGTTTCCTGCCTTCGAATTTAATCGAAGGAATGAGTTTTTAATTCTAGCTATTCATCGTATGTATATAACCAGCAGATTCGTAAAACACTAATTACAGTGCGCATGTATCATTTCGGACTAATGAGAAAGAGGTGAAAACTAAAGTCAGCAGAATGCCACTTACATTGGTCTACTATTTCGAAAGTTCGTTTGACTTGCCGGGTCATGTTCATTCGTCATCTTGTTCTGAAGACAATTATCTTCTTATTAAGTTCGTTATTCTGGGAATTTTGAGTTCGAAGGGTTCTTTTTTCTTTTTTCTTTTTTAATATTTCAATTTCTTAATTTCGTTATTAAGCATCAATGTAGGCTATTGGCTATATATTATCACTTGTGAGTCATAGCTGTTCTTACCGTCCATGACAATTTCATTGCACTAATATCCAGGTCATAAAGTACGAGAGCGTTATTCACGAATTCGATCCTTATTTCAATTACAGGGTCACTCAGGTTAGCCTCATTAATTGGAGCTGTTTCGTACCCGATAGCTCATATTCTTTGGAGGCATCTCTCATGTTGATGTTGTAGTGGATTTCCTTTAACCTTCTTAGTTGCTGGTTAATTGCTTTAGAAACTTGAAAGTTCTCATTAATGCATGTGAAATTTATTTTTGGTAAAGCAATATCATGAATATATAATAACAGAGATGTTTGTTGTTTTTATTATCTCTCTAACAAAGACCTAAATAGTTGATTTCCGGTTTAATTTTAGGAAGAGTCTAGTTCTTACATTGATTCACTAGGTTAACGCACAGAACATGACAGGCACTTTTGTTGGTTTCAGTATCTCACAAAGAAGGGGATATATGATTTCTGGAACTGGTTTGATGACCGAACTTGGTAAGAAACTGGAGTACGGACCGAAACACTTTCTTTATTGATTAATGTATTCATTGTAGCTACAATGTTGCCCATTGTTTGTAGACTAAACTTTTGTGATATCCTTTATTCTTAAGGTATCCTCTTGGTCGTGTAATTGGTGGAACCGTCTATCCTGGTTTGACCCTGACAGCTGGTACCTTATGGTGGTAAGTATTTGAAAAATGCATTTTAGGATGCTTAATTTTCCTATTGATGGCTGGGTTGCTGATATTTTGGAGGCAATCATTTCAAAATTATTTAAAGGTGATTAATATATTTTTTCTATTTCCTTCTGGTATCAGGATACTGAATTCTTTAAATATCCCTCTCTCAGTGGAGACAGTCTGTGTATTTACTGCTCCTATATTTTCAGCTTTTGCTTCATGGGCAACATATCTGCTGACTAAGGTGGGTTCATGCATAAATTATGCATTTCAGTTTTTAATGTATTTGCTAATTTAGTGCAGCTGCCCTTTATTGCAGGAGGTTAAGGGTCCTGGGGCTGGACTGACAGCAGCAGTGCTTTTGGCTATGGTGAATTTCTTAACTGATTGTGGCAATGAGATTTTCATCATTGAAATTTTCCCAAACATTTGATGGAATTAATGATAACACGTATTTTTATTTTTCAACCCTTTCTGTTGTTCAAGTAGAAGGCTATTTGATGATGTTTTAGTATTGCTTTGCAAATATGGCTACATATCTCCTATACCTTGTCTTAGTTTTGCCATATACTGATCCGTGTCCCATATCCCTGTATCACTCATTAAAGCTTGACTATCTTGGATGATGGAATTGCAATGAGACAAAGGCTTCAGAGTGACAAAGGATGTGGTTTTGATTTAATAGTTTATCATTCTTACATTGAATGCTAATAAACAGTGGATATGTTAGAATGACAATTATGTTTGTGGACGTTCAGTTGATAATAGATTACAAGCATTATATGTATATATCTGGTCGATGCTTTTTTAATTTGCTTTTGCTTGATGCTCTCAAACCGCCTTTATGTATGTAATGGATTATTCTTCTCTTTATAACATTGTTATGGAATATTCTTGGTAATTATGTGTTTGCAGGTCCCCTCATACATATCTCGATCTGTTGCTGGAAGTTATGATAATGAAGCTGTCGCCATATTTGCTTTAATATTCACTTTCTATCTCTATGTAAAGGTTGTTATCTTTTAAATCTTAAAACTTCATTCTAAAGAGCTTTGCTTTTGCTTAAAAATTTACTTTCTGACTTGATTATGTGATATATCACCATCGATCACTCGTTGAATACTATTATATTCTGCACAACTTGTCACTTATGTACCTTTTCTTCTCTACCAAGTTACTGACTTGACTTACATGTCTTTCAGACATTAAATACAGGGTCCCTCTTCTATGCCACTTTGAATGCCATAGCATACTTTTACATGGTAAGCTTTGTATGTTTCTGTTATCTAATTATCGATGCTTATTCATTTTAAGAATTGCTACCTGCCTTTTATGTCTTTCAGGTTTGCTCATGGGGAGGATACACTTTTATTATTAACCTTATACCAATGCATGTGCTCTTGTGCATTATAACTGGTCGTTATTCGTCTCGCCTGTATATTGCATATGCGCCTCTTGTAAGTATCTATTGCAATTTTTGGTTATAATTAATGCTAAATCTTGAGGAATTGGTTAGGCTTTTTAAACTCCCAATGTTGAGAATGCTTTATACTTTTATGGTTTGGCTTGCAGTGGAAAAATAAGGTGCTACTTTTTAGTATTAAATGCAGATTTGGGATAGTTAAAAATGTGTGACAGATTTTCGCCGAATGATGTTTCACATCTGAATTTTACACTGCACCTGTTAAAAGATAAATGTGAATTATAGCATGATATGCATTCAATAATGCTGTTGTGATTTTTTTTCCCTCAATGTGCAACATAGGTAATTCTGCCGCCTCTCATGGACATGTTTTAAATTGCAATTAGATGTCCATAGGTATTCACAGACTGGACATTATTTGTATATTTAGGAAGTTTTTCTGATCCAGCTTCGCATGTTTCTGGCTCACTTGAACAATTTTCTCTATTCAGGTTGTTTTAGGCACACTGTTGGCCTCCTTAGTGCCTGTTGTTGGATTTAATGCTATAATGACATCAGAACATTTTGCATCATTTCTGGTGAGTTCCCCCTACTCATGAGATCAGAACATTTAAGGCTGATTATAGGCTTAAACATTTACAATAATCACTTTCTTGCTGCCATTATTCCTATTTTTGTAATGTTTGTAGAAATTTGCAGTTTATTCCTGTAACTTTGGAAAATAACAAGCAAGCAAGAATGTTTCCCCTCTTGCTTATGATTTTATGCTGATTCTGCAGTTGCTTGAGCTTGATTGAACCAATTTGATTGCAATTACGTAGAAATCAAATTCCATTTTGAAAACTTTTTGCCTCCACTTTATCGCTTGTTTTCTACATTAAACTTTATTTTCATATTGCTGGTTTTTCTTCTGCAGGTTTTCATTATCATCCATGTGGTTGCTCTTGTATACTACATTAAAGGAATACTCTCCCCAAAGATGTTCAGAGTAGCTGTAACTCTTGTTGTATCTGTTGGCTTGTGAGCATTCATTTCTATGGTTTAGTCAACTGTTCAAAACTTAAAAAGGATTACTAATCCCCCTGCTTGGACTTAAATTATTTTGCAGGGCAGTATGTTGTGCAGTAATAGCAATACTTGTAGCACTGGTGGCTTCAAGCCCTACAAAGGGATGGAGTGGACGAAGTTTAAGTCTACTAGACCCGTTAGTGCCCCATTCACCACCTGTTTTATTTGTTTATTCATGTTACAATACTTCAACAAAATGACTATTTAATAAGAGCAAGTCATTTTTGCGGTATAGCATGGTGTTCTGCACCCATTTACTTCATTTAAAAAGCAAGTTTCCATTTGAGGTTTTTGTTGCTATCTGAATTTCATTCTCATTATAAAACTTTCACCAAGCATCCCAGAAGAATTTCTTGATTCATCAGTTTATGTTTTTCCAACTTTGAATCGTGGGGTTGTGAATCAGCTTTCAGGCTTTAAACTTGTTTGCATTGTGACAGTACATATGCAAGCAAATATATTCCTATCATTGCTAGTGTTAGTGAGCATCAACCTCCTACCTGGCCTTCTTACTTCATGGACATCAATGTCTTGGCATTCTTAGTTCCAGCTGGCATTATTGTAAGTTTTGATTTTCTGTAGAAAAGGTGCTGTATCTCTTTTAATTTTGTTTTATGAAATATTTTATCTGGTTGCCTACCTGTTGCAGGCTTGCTTTTCACCGCTATCTGATGCTAGTTCTTTTGCGGTACTTTATATAGTGACAGCAGTATATTTTTCCGGAGTCATGGTAAGAGTTATTTCGAGGCTGCATTCTCATCATACATTGTTTTTCTCCTGTTAATCTTGTTGAAATAATCATTCTATTGTCAAAATCAGGTCCGCCTGATGCTTGTACTAGCACCAGCAGCATGCATCATGTCTGGGATTGCCCTTTCTGAAGCTTTTGACATTTTCACACGATCTATTAAGTTTCAGTTACCGCACCATCCAGGTCATTCTCATGTTCATGTAAGGATTTGTTCTTGATTCATCACTTGATTCAGTCCTGCTTTAACTTCTTCGATTCACTTGATGACTTTGACTTTTCCCCATTGTGCTTTTAATAATTAAGGCTGGGAATGCTAGTCTTGACAGCACTGTAGAATCAGACAACGTGAGCAAAACTGAAAAAAGTGACGATATATCAAAGGAACGGGGCTCAAAAAAGAACAAGAAGAAGGAAAAGGAACCTGTGGAAAAGCCTCTTAGCAAGCCACAAGTTAAGAGGCTTTTGGTTTTACCTCTATATGCATCCATCATCGCAATTTTCTTGCTTGTGTTGCTTGGTGCCTTCTATGTGGTAATTTAATTCTCCCTTTCTCTACATTATGTATTTGAAGGCATACAATATTTTGATAGACGTATGGTAGGTTTGAACCATAACATTCTTCAGACTACCTACCAATTGTGAACCATGTATTTGTATCTGATTCGAACAAGTGGTTATTTCTCTCACCAGGAATTTACAAGATGTTTCTTCCTTTTTATCCAATTAATATATTTTATCCTGTCACTTTTCAATAGGGTTAATTCTGCACAAATCACAAGTTTCTTTGTCGTTAAATATTGTGAGGCTTTGTTGGTTACTCACAGGAATGTGATTGATGTCCTATTTTAGTGAATCCCTTATTGCTCTCTTTTCTTAGATGATGTTTTGTATCTGAAGTGACGTCACTGCGTTGATCTTGCTTGTAGGTTCATTGTGTATGGGCGGCAGCAGAAGCTTATTCAGCCCCTTCTATTGTTTTAACATCACATTCTGATGATGGCCTTCACGTATTTGATGATTTTAGAGAGGCGTATGCTTGGCTGAGTCATAATACAGATGTAGATGATAAAGTGAGTTTCATGCCATTTCCTTTATTTTCTAGATCTTGTGATAGTGTATGACTTCAACATTTTGAAAAAGTTGTCTCCCTTTTCCTTTAATAATTCACATAACTAGGCTGGCTCTTTCCCCCCCCCCCCCTCTTTAAAAAGTTTAGTTTGGAATATATTAAGGATTTTAGGCTTGCTCGAATTCCAATGTAATGATTACTGAAATTGTGCTTATGCTTTGGAATCCTTTAAAAAATTTGCCTTAGCTTTTGATTTGGTTTTAGCGTACCATTGAGGTGCACTGATGATGACGATTCTTTTTCAATATTTGATATGTAATGTAGAATGCGAATGAAAATTTGATTATTTCATATTTCATATAGTAGACTCTCAGGGCATCATTTGCCTCTCACGTATTCTTTGGGTCCTGTGATCACTGTTCTTTTCAAAATTTGATTGTTAATTATGTCGATTTTGGCTAAATGACTGTGAAGTCCCTTTTTTTATTTAGGACTTAATCTACTATATTTTGAAGAGCACATTCAGTTTTTAATTTTTTTTTTTTTTAAAAAAGAAACGAATGGAAGAATTTCGTCTCCCACTTTTTATCGTTGGATATTGGTGTCTGCTGAGTTGTTATCATATCTGAATTTATGCTACTCCCTCTGTTACGTTTTATAAGATCTAGTTAACCAACTCACAGTTGATTAAGATTAGTTGAGCGTCTTGATTTTTTCTAAATTTAGTGTGATGTTCCAAAACTACTCTGTTTTCTTTTCACTAGAATTTTCTCTCTCTACAATTAGTATTGCTGCAAACCTTAATTATGAAAGACATTTTCGGAAGGATGTAATAAATGCTTCATTGCTTTTCATAAAAGATACTCCTCCGGTCCTTAATATAGGACCCAATTCTTGAGTTGGTTTTGGTCCTAAATATAAGACCCATTTATCATATTTATCAATTTTCTCTAAATTACCCCCATAGACACTCTCTCAACCATAATCAAGTAAAAGAGGAAGATGAGGTATTAAGAAAGATAATTGTGGTGTTTTAGGAAAAATGTGTCATATTTCTTATAATTAACTAACTTACCTAACTTCCTTAATCTAATCAAATTAGTTAAATGGGTCTTATATTAAGGACTGGAGGAGTACTATATTTTGAAACATGCAAAGCTCCTATAGGAGATCTTATAAAAAGGAATGGAGGGAGTGCATTAACTAGCGTTTCATATTAACAAGTGATAACCCTCTAAAGGCAATTTGCCTACTTTCAGCTTCCCTTCCACTCTTGGCTCCAAAACAAAATGAATTTTTGGCTAACAAACATCTATTGCTTGTCAATGTTAAGAAATATTGATGCTTATTTAAAATTTTTTGTAGGTGGCCTCTTGGTGGGACTATGGATACCAAACAACAGCCATGGCCAACCGAACTGTCATTGTTGACAACAATACCTGGAATAACACCCATATTGCCACCGTTGGTACTGCCATGTCTTCTCCAGAGAAGGCAGCTTGGGAAATATTCCAGTCATTGGATGTGAAATATGTTCTTGTTGTCTTTGGAGGTTGACATCGTTTCTCTTTGTTGATATTATCTTAGTCAAATCATCTTGTTCTGATTTGTTAACTTTCATTTTTAGGATTGGTTGGCTATCCTAGCGATGATATTAACAAGTTCCTGTGGATGGTTCGTATTGGAGGGGGTGTATTCCCTCACATAAAGGAGCCAGATTACTTGGTAAGTTCCACTGTGAGACAACATAGGTTCTTTTGTCAAGACTAAATATATTATTTAGGAAACTTGATGTTAATCTAGCTGCCTTTTGTGATTGCTTCTAATGTGTGGTGGTTGGTAATTATTATTCTTTTCTTTTCTTTCCTTCCTTTTTTTAATCTTTAGAGGGATGGTCAATATCGGATTGATTCTATGGCCACACCAACAATGCTAAATTGCCTCATGTATAAACTTTCATATTTCAGGTTTGTTGTGCGGGATTTGATTGTTCATAAATATTCTATATTCATTTGTTTAGGTGACTTAACTTCCCCTGGTCATTTTTTGCGACAGATTTGTTGAAACGGATGGTAAAGGCTTTGACAGAGTAAGGCAGACAGAGATTGGAAAGAAATATTTCAAACTTGCCCATTTTGAAGAGGTAAGATGAACTGCTTATTTGACGTGTAGTGTTTTTTTCTGACCAAAATAGTGGATCAGAGTTAGGGCAGACAATAGAGTTCTATTCTAGCCTTTGGATTTCCATGCCCTCTATGGTGGTTGCTGAATTCACACCACGCCCAACTTTCAATCTTCCTTTGACATTTACCTTCTGTAGTAAAGCGAGGGCAAAATATACATGATAAGAAAGGTCATTTTAGTTTCAGCAGATCTTAAAAGATGTTAGTGTAATGCATCTTCATCTCAAATATTCTGGTAACTCCATTAGGGTCTGCGAACAGCAACTAGTCCCTGCTTTAGACTTACATGATACTCTGGACATGTTTATGGTTCTTCATGTGATTATTTTTAATTAGATGCTGAATTAATTAAGAATCTAAAATAACTCCCCACCCTCTCTTGATGGTAGGGTTACATGGTATAATTTTTCATTCAGTTCATTATTTTATGCAAGACCTGGTCCTGCAGGACAATTTGTATTAAAATGAACTCTTACACCTTCATCAATCTGGATTACCTGCCTAAATATTAATTGCCCTCTGGTCCGCGTCTTGCATGCTTGCTTATATATGGATATCTTTAGCCCTGAAGCCTCCCTTAGTATTCTTCCTCAGATTGCTCCTTCATTCTTTCTTACTTTCTTGTTGCTAAGTAAATTACTCGTTCGTATTTCTGTTACAAAACCAGACATGCATATATTTTTCCGTTTAGCATGTTAATTTGATCTCTCCATGTATCCACGTGTCCATCCCTGGATCCTCATCTTTGCTTTAAGATATGCTACCCTACCAAAGTTGCTTTATCGCTTCATGTTACTATTCATCCATTGTGGACCCTGATAGCTTCTAGAAACACGCCGTGCATGCTTAGCTTAGTTCCTTGCCAGTTAACCAGTATAGACCCGCGTATTGGAATGTTCATCAAACTAATAAAGATTGACCATTCTACCTGTTTATCTCTGTGGTTAAGTGTTGCATCCTAGTTTCTGTTATTATATTAGTTTAATATATTGTTTACCTCGCACCTTTTAATTATCACTGGACGTTTGTCTTGTCCATGCATTCAGGTTTTCACAACTCATCATTGGATGGTTCGGATATACAAGTTAAAACCTCCAAAGAACAGAATTCGAGGAAAGAAAAAGTCAAAATCGGTATGCTATATGGTTCTTTCTTTGCCTTAAATTCTATCTTCATTTTTTTATATTTCATCTTAAATCATTCGGCTAGCCATAACTGTTCTTTTGACACCCCTTCCCCTATTTGGCAGAAAGCAAACTTGTCTACTGGTTCAAAAAGAAGAGGATCAAGAAGGAATCCATTTTAGTAGTTCTTTTCCATTTCTTTTTTATCAATAGGTGAACATATTCATTAGCCAGTATTCTGTATGCATGTACAAGGAAATGAAAAGATTTTGTCGGCAATATAGTCATTGAGTGCTTCAAAAGATTTTGAAAACACATCAATTCCACTAAATTATCTAACAACTCGTTGCCTGTATTATTAATCCCCATGATTCAGGTTAAAAAAAAAAATCCCCATGATTGCAAATATCATTTTCTGCACATGAAATTAGTTGGTTTGTCAAGTATATAAATAAAATTGTAAAAAGAAAAGAAAAGATGTGAATAAAATAAATATAACTACTTTATTGTTTAAGAAAACAAGTTATTACGTAATAAAAACCATAAAGATATAAATATCGTCAAATATTAATGCAACTGAACCGATCGTAGCCTTCTCTGATCCGGATTTTTGTGGAATGTATAGCTACATGGGATATTGAAAATTAGAAAAAAAAAAAAAAAAAAAGGTATGCAGCCTATGGAAGGAAATCAAAAATATTTCTTGAAAAACAGTTCAGATATACAAGAAGCAATGCACAATAATGATTTTACAAAAAAGAATTTAAAAATAAATATTCGTTCAAAAAATTAAAACGCAGTGACAATTCGACTTCATGACGTGAGAGAGGCAGCTGGCAGAGCTCATCAGGAGGCTTCCGCACTCTTGATAATTGATTTTTTAATAAAAAGTCAACTATATTGTCAGCTTGGATGACCAATGTTATGCCACATCTCATGAAAATAAATAATCAAAACCCAAGATGGAGGATCAACAGGCCAAAAATAAACAATATCATTCAATGGCTCCAACCCATTCCCCCCCCCCCCCAAAAAAAATTCCCACCTGTACAACGTATAGTTATTTCCTCTAATATAAATATCATTGTATTCCTTCACATGGTCAGTTGCTGCTCACGATAAGACAGTTATCCAGACCGGTTTCCCCAAAAATCACAAGATTCTCACAAGCGTGGAAGTAACATCTTTCAGACGAAGCAAAGTCACCCACCTCGGCTATATCTGTTGGTCGATGAAGTCTCCCCAAAACTTTGAATTTGGCGGCAGATTCCAATATATTAAAGGTTACTCGACATGTGATTGCGATCACGCCAAATTTTTTTAGAGTTTCGTCGGTAAATTGTATGTCTTCTTAAGGAATTTAGCTGCTGCTTCATCATTCCGATAACACAAAACGCGGAGAAGTGTGTTTGGCTCTCTTGGACTCCATTGACCTGTAGTTGGAGGCATTGGAAGACGGGACTTGGATGAACCGCCGCACATCTCCTTTGTGAGTTGACTGAACTGTTCAATAAGGCGCCCAGTATCCAGGCGAAACAGGGGAAGTATATCTCTTACTGTGGTCGAAAGTTTCCCTATCAATTCAGCTGGTAATCCATCTCCATTGGACCAGAACAAATCAGTCAAAAACTTGAAATCCTCCTCTATTATTACAGAATCCTGCAAACTGAAAGCACGGGAGGGGCCTCCAGCTAACAAAACCAACAGGAACCCTTCAAAAGATGCTTTCATTACATCTGTAATCACGCCGGTTCTCACTCTGTCATGCACTGTTGATGATATAATCTCCAAATATTGCTCAAGCTCCTGAAGGAAAGGCTCAATCCTAGAAGAAGAGACTTCCCCAACATACAGGCCATCCCAGAGAACATTACGAAGATCATGGAATACGACCTTGTGTGCTATGACTTCACAGAGGTTTTGGATGCCTTCCACACAAGCAGCAGGGGAACGCTCGAATTTAAAACCCGCCCCATTTGCTATATCATCCGCATGAATGGATTTAGAGCTCCCCAGATGGGCTGCTGTCCGCTTTTCCAAAACCCCTAGCTCCATGCGAATTCGCTGCATAGTATTGATGCGAATGCAAAGCTGCGGTATCCCAAGAGAGTTGCCGCCATTTTTAGTTCCAACCTGTGATTTCCTCAAATGAATCCCTTGTGACTTCTCTTTCTTCTTGAAAACGCCATGAAATTTTGATTTTGTTAAGCACCTAGTCAAAGCAGGTATAGCTGGTAAGAAAGTATTTCGGTCCCCTGCATAAAACATAAAAGGAAAATCTGGTTAATGGGGGGGTTGAGAACTTTTTGGTAGGCCAAATGTTACCCAGTAGCTACATACCACAGCCAGATTTAGCCTTCCTAACGTAGTGCTCAAGAGATTTGTCAAGACCAAACATCAAGTCAGGAAGCAAAACTGCATGCGCAGATATTGGCAACAGAAAGAATGCTTCTAGAGTGTCATCTATGATTCGCAGAACTTCAATCGCAGAAGGAGCAAAGCACTCTTTGTTTGCTCTTGGATTCCACACCTATTCGAAAAAGGATAGAAGAATGGTTAGGTCATGGATTCAAGTAAAAGGACAAGTTTCACGTCAAAAAAATAGTGAGAAGCATTATTGAGCTTCAGAACAAATCTTTTAGCAGATACTGTAGTTGAGTACCCTCCAACAAAAAAGAACCCAAAAAAAAAAAAAGGAGAAGAAATTTATTTATTTACTAGGAGAAGGAAATAATCCCCAGAATCCTAATGAGGTTCACTGAGTTCAACTATCCATAGTTTATTTTCTATTCCTTTTGAAGGGGCCTTAACAATCTCATTCAAGCATTGAGACAGAGCCAAAAACCTCTAGTAGGATATTACGCATGAAAATAACCATATTTTTGGTAGGAAGAAAGAAGGCAATACCAGAACCCTAATGTGGATTACTGAGTCCTTCTCAATAATTGATTTCTTTTCTATTGCCTTTTGAAGGATCTAAACATTCTTCAGTCAAGCACACACGTCACAATGAAACCATGCCAAAAATAACTACTAACTACTAACATATGAAAAATATTTTTTGTGGCACTCCACTTTTGGATACATGGTATCCTTTCATTAGGAGTACATCTCAAGAATATTGTTTATCTGTAGGAATAAAGGAAGCTTGACTAGAAGATTAGCAAGATTCTGGAGTACCTCTTTCTGCAGATTTCTGTTAACCCATTCTTCCATTCTATCAACTCTGACCTTCGCCCATGACTTAACCAGATTGGCAATTACAGATTCAGCCTCATAAGGAGGCATCTCCCTTATAATAGATTTCCCCCCATCTTCACTGTCAACAGAATCTTCTACCGCTATCTGTACAAGATTTTTCTCCAATTTATCACAGCCATCAGCACTTCTATAGCATCAGGTGTCAACTCAGTAATACCCCTGACATATTGCTTCAACTCTTTCCCATAACATGCATGAAGGGTAGCTACAGCAACACCAGCAGCAAGATGATGCCAACTCTTGAGTACAGGACTATATATTGCCTTCTCATTGAAAGCCAATTCGGTAATGTCTTGTGCAAGGACCGAAAGAGTGGGAAAGGATTTATTCTGTTTTCTAGATGCATGCCTCCCAGGGTCCAGTTTCTCCAATTTCTGCCTTAGAAAACAGACTAAAAGAAGTTAAGTTGCATTCTTGCCACCAAAATTAAACTATAGATGTATTCATAAGCCATCTTTGTACTTCACAGAAGTTTTAACCTCCAGCAGCAGGGAAAAAAGTTTTTAATCATAAAGGAAAGCAGAGATGATTTTTTTTTTTTGGAATATAACAACACAACAGAGTAAAACAACTCACTTAGATCGAAGGCATGCGCGTATACAATTACTAGTGTTCATACCACCTGTAATGGAGTATTCCTTTTTTTTTCTTTTCTTTTTTTTTTTCTTTTTTTTGGGGGGGGGGGGGGATTGAAGAATGGAACTTGCCTGAGTAAAAGCAGCACGCAGTGATGATCTAATATATTTGTCAACTTTGCTGAAAGCAACATCAGTTTCCTTTCTCTTCTTATTGGACTCATCTTCTGCCAACATTTTTGCTGATAACACTGCTAGAGACACAACATTTTGCAGTGATTCAATATTATCATGATTGAAACTATCATGATATGATAGAAGCCTTCTCTCTGCCCAATTTAACATCAAACTCAACGTAGAGCTCAAGGTTTTTGTGTAAATAGGATCTTTCCTGGCATTAAGATCTTTTTCAACTTCTGCCAGTAGATTACTGGACGCAAACAGTAGATCATACTCCACTTGCCCAGTGGCAACGTACTGATGAAATAAGACCCAAGAAAAACAAAGATTATGCAGCATGTCATTCATTCCAAGAATAATCCAGGTCTTCTTAATGAGCTCTAAAACCTCGTCAACCTCTTCAATAACTGAAGTTTCTTCATCAATATCAAAACATGCTTCTAGTAGAGTCTGGTAGATCTTGATATTCAATGGAAACCCGTCAGCCCAGTGACATGCCTCGGAAAATGATCCATCAGAGAATCTACAAGCAAGAGACATTACAGCATTCCGAAGGGCTTGCATTGATTCGCCACTCCCTGCTATATCTATGGGTTTCTCAAGGGCTCCACGAATAATGCGCTGAAGCTGCTGCGCAGAAGGGTCTCTCTTATTTAGCGGCAGGTAAGAATGCAAAAGCAATCCTGCTTCAAGAACCTTTAAATTTTTCCTTAGCCAAGCCTCATACTCTTGTGGAGAGGGGAAATCTGAAGACTTGAGCTGTTGTATCAGTTCTAGGGGAAGAACAATTGACTCCATGCGTCTTCCAAGCTATTTCATGAACAGAGTATTAAGCTATCATGAGCGGATGCAAAGTAAAGCAGCCAGAAAAATGTACGTGCTGAAATTTCACATTTTGGTCCACATATTTCAATCCCAATTTATTTAAATCTTAATAAACGGAAGAGTCACCTTTTTCAGTGGCAGAAAGCCAGGAAATACCATCCGAGCATAACGATCAACAACCAAAAATATTAAAAGTAAAATAATAAAATACAAGTTCTAACCCGTATAACAAAGGAATGCACAGTAAAAGAATGCAATAGTCTTCATAAAATTGGCATTCGCTATTATTGCTTTTGCAGCAGAAGAAGAGTAATTCGAAAGACATATAGAACATCTTCTTCTCGTATCTTCCCAGACACAACTTAGACTTAGAAACATAAATCGCCCCTACGAATTTAAAATTTCAAGTAAGAACGATCAGACATATACATGGTTCGAAAGATGTATAGGGAATAAAAACGTTAAATTCGAGGTCGTGTTTCAAAATCAGGAATAAATTTAAAAAGAATCAATTAAGAATAAAACAAAAGGCTTTTAGCATAGACAATTATAAAGTTTGTTTCTCCTTCATCTTCTCTCAACAATGAGGCAAGTCAACAACTGCTAGACTGCAAGGCTGTTCAGCAAATCAAACGAAATTCAAGTCCCGAGCTTAAAACAAGATACAGATCTATCATCTCCCCGCTTATACCTTCCGCTATTTCTTAATTACAGGTTTCTATACTGAGTTTCCGAAAGAGGAAAAAAAGATTGCACTTAACTAAGTTCACACCTGACCCGCGGCCACTCTCAGGAGGGCTCGACGAATTCTTGTATCCGTCTGCTCAGAAACCCTCATCTGTAACCTCATCAGCTCCCCCGTCGTCACCGCCCGCTTACTCTTCACCTGACTCGCCAACTCGCCCTTCTTCTTTGACGACGACGTTTTGAGACCCAGAGCCTTCTTCACCTTGCTTGCCGCCGTCGAAGTCAGAGACCTATGCAGCGACGGAGACGGCGTCAGCGCCGAAGAACTCCGCCCCCCTTTCTCTGACTGAGAAATGAATGTCAAGGGCTTCCCCCCGGTGCTCCGGCAAGCAGCGACCAAGATCTCATAAGCGGTTTCCCGGAGCTCCGAATCGGACAGATTTGGAGCCGGATCGCCGAAGGGAGAGGGAAGGTCTTCAATTGGATGAACGGGCATGGTGTTTTGGAGCGACTGGTGTCTCCTAGAGCCGCCGAGTGCTCTGTCCCTGAAGCTAATAGACATTCCTTATAGCCAAAAAGCGAAAAAGAAAAAGGAAGGAATGCTTTTTTCCTCTCTCTAGCGCGGTACAAGTTGCTTTCTTTGGGCCAGTGATGCCGATCCCCCCTCTCTCTCACTGTGCTTAGACGTCAGAGAAAGAGTGAAGGAGTGGAAGGTTGAGTTGGTTATTCTTGCTTGCCTTTGAAGGTAACAAGATGATGCTGTGTGGTGGGGACAGAGAAAGGGGAATTGAGAGGAAGGAGACTCGTGCCCTGTAATAACAGTAGAGAGCGCTTTTTGGGGTGAAGAGCGAAAGAGAGCTTCCAAGTTGAGAAATAATGGAGTTAGGAGGTGCGTAGAGAACAATCCAAGAGGAGACAAATGACGAGGAAACTGAAAGAAAACGCAGGAAAAATTAAGCTATAATTCTTAGTTTTAAATTTAATTCACAATTTTTTTGCTAACGGATTAACTCATAATCTGGCCACTAGTCCAATTTGTTTGAGTTTTTTTTGACCAAGACCAATTTGTTTGAGTTGGAAAGAAAAATTTTAATTCTTCTGGTAAAGTATATTTTTAATTTTCTAATTTCATATAGATTTTTTGTTTACTCTCTTAATTTTATCAAGCATTTTCTTTCAATCATCTAATTGTCTTTAACATGAGTAAATAATGATTTGTTGCGCTAATTATTAATTATTTTTAATAATTATATTTAATGTATTATTAACATTTTGTAATATTTTGTCGATATTTGAAATTTTAATATAATATTTTTTATAAAATTAATAGTGTTAAAATTAAATAATTGAAAAATACACTTTAAAAAATTAAAGGATTAAAATTAGAATTTGCTCAAAACTTTAAAAACAAAGTACATATTCCCGAATTTTTAAAGCAATAATAATAATATCATTGCTGCGTCAAACAATATATTATTTGTGCATATTTCATCAGGTTTCCATGGAATCTTTCGTAACTGTCCTTGCTGGATCCTTGCCAATTATTAAGTGCATACGAAAAATCTATCGCCTAAAAGAAATAAAAATAATGAAAACAAAAATAGTTTATTTATTAATTGTAATATGCATATTATAAGAATTGTGTTTTTTCTATGCAAATGCAATCCTTCCACTTCCTTATTTATTCAGTTGTTAGTGCGAGTAAGATAATTTTTTTAATCATAAATACCTGGTTCTAAACCTAACATCCCATGTTTTAGTAGGTGCTACCAACAGATACTTCTGGAATAAAAATATCGTTTAACTCATTTTTTTTATTTAGCCATATCATATGTCAGTCAAATATATATATATAACTATTTCTGTGGAGTTAATATTTGTTCTCTCAAGGCAACCTTACAATGATTTTGATTATTAACTGGCAATGTTATTTCAATATGCATTTTGAGTTAGGAGTTACTTTTCACAAATTTTTTTCTGGGACAAAAATACCTCTTGATCTATTAGTATTGTTTTCAAACTCCGTTATACTAATAATGATGAACTGAAAATATGTTTTTCTTGATATTAAATTAAGGACTAAATGGTAAAAGATTGAAAGCAACACAAATTTCTCTCTTTCTGGTTTGCACCATGGATTCAAATTTCTCTCAATAACAACAACAATTGAAGTTGTTATTTCTTAAACTTATAATTTAGTGTTTTAAATTTTGCAATAGTAGCATTTTTATATTAAAAAAAAACAGTACCGAAATAAAGAGATTGTTATTATAATATAAATTAAGAAAGCTAGCTGTATTTAAGTGATGAGTTATGAAATAATGTTAGGATATTTTTTCTAGTTTCGGGTCAAAGAGTAATTTATAAAATACGAGACTGATTCTTTTCTTTTTTTAATGTAAATAGGAGACTAATTTTACTACTACTCCCTCCGTTCCTTATTATAAGAGACATTTGATGTTTATGGCATGTTCCCATATATAAGAGACACTTAAAAGTTATCTCTATTTTTTTGTATTGATTTCCTATTTTACCCGTATTTATTTTGTCTCCAACTCATACTCTCTCTCCCTCTCACTTTTCTTTCTTTTAATTATTTAATTATTCTCTCTCATACTCTCTCCTTATTAATGGGGGCATTATTGAAAAAAAACATTATACTTTTTACATATTAATTATCCTCAACTAATTTTAACTGTTTTTTTTATTAACATAATTTGGTTATTTGTCTATTATAATAAGAAACGGAAGGAGTACTATTTAAGAAAAGAAAAGAAAAATTGACGTAATAAATAAATGGATATACATATGTCAAAGTCATCCCCCACAAGCAGCTAGCATATACCAGCTATCACGATCGCTTTTCTCATTTTTAATTCCTAATTAATTATTTGTTCCAACATCATGAACAAAAGTTCTTTTAAAAAAATATATATCGTAAGGTTCAAATTTTAAAATAACTAGAAACGAACATTTTAGATATAATAATAATAACTAGACAACACCACACAAGATTCTCACATTCCGATCCTTCTATTCTGTATGACAAGCGCCGGCAACCGGATGCTCAAAGCCTCGGACCTCGTATGGCGACCGAGGTCCTTCTCCCTTTAACAAGTACTGTTTGTAATTGCTGACGATTTACGATAAATACAACTGCACAACTGAGTCCATGTGCTGTCCGTAGTGTACAGAAAAATGAATAATGCCTTGAAACATTAAGATAGTACTTTTTCAGAGAAAATAAATATAATCTTTAATGTAAAAACCAATTAACTAATTAAAAATTAATTAAATTAATCATTTATAACACATAAGTATTGTTTTGCTTAAAATATTTTTATTGATAATGTGTATCAGAATCATCATTTTAGGAAAGCTTTTAACATTTTCAAGAAGTATAACGATTTTTTTGTTGAAAATGTGAATAAATATATAAGACAAAATAAATTAAACCCTTATATTTAGACTTAAATTAAATATTAAATTCGTCTAAAAATATACAATGTCCACTTTTTTGCTTTTAATTATGTCGAAAGAAGGGTCAAATTTGAACAAGCGGGGACGGTGGTGAGAAAACAGATGATTGCGCGGGGCAATGTGCTGGGAAAACCAGTGACATTTGTTCAGAAATGTCTGGATCGGGATAGATTTGGGAGCAGTTTTTGTATTTATTATGAAAATTGTTTATCATTTCACATTCATCATTCGCTGCTTCCACTTTTCTGGGGCCCTTTTGTTACCATTATTATTAGAAAACATATGAGATTTTTTTTTTTAGAAAATTGTAACAGAATCCTATAATCTATCAAAAAATCCTATTAACAAGTAAGAAGTTGCTAATTCCTATTCTAAAATTTGTCTTTACAAACTATTCGGTTGTCATTAAGATTTTATATTATTTTTTTAATTAGAACTTTACCACAATTTTCTCATTTTTTGTTGACCGCTCTATTCTGCAGCTTAAAAGATTTAGGCTGATTTTTTATTATATAACTTTAGTAATTTCTGAGCTCAAGACTATTCTTTTTATTCAATAAATTCACTTATTGTCACACATTTTACTGCAAGAAATCATAGGTTATCAAATAATTTGATCAGATTAAGAGAATATCTAGTGCGGGATGACATTGCATATGTTTTTTTTTTTTATTTAACTGTATTCATTCATGATTAATGTCTGCTATCTATGATGATTATATAGAATAAATTTAAAATTGGAAAAAATACGCTAAAATATCCTCAAAAATGTCAAAGAGGTGAATTTCAAATCCCAAATTAAAACCCTTGTCATATTTTGTAATTTTAAAATATTATAAAATGACAACACTATCCTAATTCTCAGTGACTGCTTTTATATAGCTATTAACTACTTTTATTTTTAAAATTTCAATGACTACTTTTACATAACTATTGACTACACAAGAATAGTAAATAACTAAACAAAAAGTAATTACCAGATTTCTAATAACACTTTATGTATTTTTTGAAAATTTGAAGCAAAAGTAGTTAATTACGAAACTAGAGTAGCCATAGCTAATTAAGAGTGGTCATCAAAATTTTAAAAATAAAAATAGTCAGTCGTAATACTAAAGTAGTCAATAACTAAACAAGAGTAGTTACTGAAATTTTAAAAATAAATATAGTCAATAACTAAAAAAGAGTAATCAATATATAAGAAAGAGTAGTCATCCGAAGCTCCAGCGACTGGTCATCCGGAGCTCTGGCGCCCGACCACCTGTAGAGTTATTGGTTCTAGAGCTCTAGCGAAGTGCTGAAGTGGCAATATTTAAAAAAAAAACAAGAAAAAAAATAGTAAAAGGTATTTTTGTAATTTTATAAGATTTGAAAATTTCAAAATAGTACAAGAAGTCTAAATTGAAATTCTAAAATTTACATATACTGATTTATCCTTTGACAATTTTTAAGGTATTTTATTGTTTTTTTTTTCCTCT
Organism: Neltuma alba; assembly: GCF_004799145.2. Lineage (NCBI taxonomy): Eukaryota > Viridiplantae > Streptophyta > Magnoliopsida > Fabales > Fabaceae > Neltuma > Neltuma alba. Next base: position 114,071 of record NW_021632607.1, read on the forward strand.
TAAAATTTAGCCAGAGCTATCCGCAAAAGTTATGCCTCGTTTGGTACAATGGAAGAGTTTCTGATGGAAATGGAAGTGGAACTGGAAATGGAAGTGGAAGTGGAACTGGAAATGGAAGTGGGTTTTAAAGTGTGTTTGGTATGTTGGTGGAATTGTTGCATTAATTTATATATTTTCAGTGTAAAAAGACCAAAATACCCCTAAACTAAAAAAAAAGGAAAAAACTGTAAACCCATCACTCCATTAGCCGAACACTCTTTCTTCCCACCACCCACAAAGCTTCGCCGCCATCAATGGTGGCCATAAAATTCGTGGCTTGAAGCTAATGATTCCAAGAGCTACTATCACTGAAAAACACAAACCAGACCAGCAAAGATGATGGATTTTTTGAAAAAGCAAGTTGAAAATCGCAGAAAAAAAATTCCATCGAAGCCCATAACCACCTCTTGCTCTCAATCGTTTATCTTCTCACCGCCGTCAAACATCCCTCTTTTGGTTGTCGACAATGCGCCTGGTTTTCTCTGTGAAGGAAGTTGTCAAGGTCGCCGTCGAAAAAGCTGTGGTCTAGAGTGTGGGAGGTTATTCTCATGGGTCACCTGCCTTCGTCCCTTCTTGCCCCCCTTCTCTCCTCAGACGATCCCATCGATGGTGTAGTGAGGATCGGCGCAGGTGGAGGAGCGTCGCCGCCGTTGATGGTGGAGGAATGTCGCCGCCGTTGATGGGGGAGGATCAAGGTTGCCATGGAGCAAAGGATAAAATGGGGAGACCCCCAGTTCGAGGAGCTGGAACTCGGTCCTTGGGGGGATGATGGAACCCACTTCCATCATTTT
>NW_021632608.1:0-39801 GCF_004799145.2 Neltuma alba
TATTTAAGACTAAAACCAACTCAATAATTAAGGACCGGAAGAATATATGGTTTTCATATCAACGGGCTAAAACTAGCGTTTTACAATTGCTGCAAATCGCAGGTTCATTAGTGACCGGCATGGCACGGTTTATTTCTCATGAGGAGGGAAAAAAAAATCATTTACATGAATTGCGCATTAGGAGAATTGTTTTTCATTTAATTTACGCTATTAATTTTTTTTAATTACCGTTTTCTCTGCATTGGACGTTGGCATTTCAAATTTCATGAAATTTTTAATATAACGGATTTTATGTGAACAACCTCAATTTCAATTTATATGAAATATAACATTTTGAACTAGGTGTCCAGTAACTGAATCCAAACACAGACACACATAAACATATTGTTTCGGCAGCATAATAAAAGTGAACTCGACCGTTTTTGGAAAGCACCTGAAGTATTTTTCTATATACGTCTCCTAAAGTTACTTCTAGTATAATTTTATCCCTAAAATAATTTGAATGGGGCAATTTCATCCAAATATAATCGAAGGTTATCTTTGACCGTTAAAGTGCTAAGTAAGCAAGAGTTTGACCAAAAAAATCTGATGTGGCATGTTACTAGATAGATGAGGTGGCATTTTTAATTTAATTTTGTTTATTTTGTGGAAGATAAGCCCTCTCTTTCACCTTCACCGTCTCCTTACCCTCTCCCTGTGTGTTTTCTATCTCGATGAAGATGACCCCTTTTGTGACAGCAAAACGAATGACGACGACCTCCATAATCTTCCTCATCTTCGATCACCTTCTTCCCTTCCTTCTTTTCTTGGGTCGCCTTCTTCTCTTTATTCTCTATCCTTCTCCACTTCCTTGTCTTCTCCGTTTTGCCTCGATCTCTATTTTCGATGGTGGTAGTTCTGGCTTTCAATTTCTTGTTTATACTTTGTGCGATTTTTTAACATTGGTTTGCCTTTTGATTTTTGGAATGGGATTGTTGCTTCTCATCTTTGATCTTCATCGTCCAGTACTACCCTTGCCAAAACCCTATACCCAGAATATGAAAATTCATCTTGATCTTTGGGTGAGTCGTCTCACAGTCTGACCATTATCCATGATGAAATTACTAGGAAGAAGGAAGAGTTCTATCGCATTTACAAATGCAAATGATGATATCATTTGAAGATAGTGGCAGTGACATTTATGGAGAATTTTTTCACTAAAAGAGAACTGCTAGCATAATCAGCAGTCAAAGGCTTGCTTATTCAACGGCTTAACAGTCAAAGATAACTTTCTGTTATACTTGGATGAAATTGCACCATTTAAATTATTTTAGGATTAAAATTGTATTACAAATAATTTTAGGACATTGGGTGGAAAAATTTTAAATGCAGAGCGCGTCTTAACCTGATTTTTAAGAAAGCATCACTAGTTTACGCTCTGACTCGAGTAGCACGGGGCACGTGGAGTTCCATGTGAATCAGCAAGGACCACCTTACAAGGCTAAATACTCCTGGGTGACTGATAGTGAATAGTATTATGAGAGAAGAGTGAAAAAAACCCTTATAGGAGAGTGAAATAGAACATGAAATTGTAAGCTCCCAAGCAATGAGAGGACTGCTGATTGGTATAAAAATCGGGGAAAGGTATTGCTTACTGATTTGCATAGGAAAATTTGCTGAGACCTTTAACTATAGTACAAGATTATCTTGAAGACGAGAACGAGTTCTCGATTGTTTCATATTACCACAGAATGAGCTCTCGATTTACAATAATTGTATATAAATTATATACAGATGCATTTTGCAGTTTTTTCATCACACCAACCACACTAGTTGATACGAGCTTCAGTTTCGAACAAAGTTCAGTTCGTGTTTATCAAGTGGTAAACCATCGGGCTATTACAATGCCATTTTGAGAATTCTCTTCGTCCTTTGTTACTAAGTTCAAAATGTTATTTAAATTTTGTTAAAAGCAATGAATGCATAAAATATATACATATTTTTTCAATTATACTCGTGTGTAAAGAAAATACATGAAAAATAATAAATAAAAATTCATTGTAAATGGATAATAAATAAAGATTAGTGTTTGAAAACAAAGAAGATTTATTTCTTATATTTAGATACCCCACCATAAGTTGTTTCCAATAAAAAAGGACAGAGTGATCACCGCGCTAAAACTGGAGTTTCATAATTGCTGCTAATAGCAAGCTCATTTTGCAATTTAAGATTTCAACCACTAATGGCATGGCAAGGTCTACTTCTCGTGAGAAAACAGAGCACGTGCCAATGCATAAGAAAATAAACAAGACTTCAGCATCCAACTTTCCTCACAACGACTCCAACTAAGGAGGAAATTCGTTTTCTATAACAAACCCAACAGGAAACTCCAAAAGGGAAGAGGTAAAAAGTTCATCCAGCACGAGATATCCCAATATATATTGCTGCAAAAATTGATGGAATTAATCCGAATGAAACTTTGATCGTATACCGAACGATTCATGCAACAAAATTTCAATTCATAGATAATTATCATATCCTCAACAGTACATTCATAAAAATGAAGCTGCAACTAACTTCAGTAAGATCAGCGGTAGCGACGAAGAGAAAGAGTGTTGTTTCTCTTCCAGGTAGCCCTGCGGGAGGGGCGAGCTTTGTGGTAGAGATGTCCTCTGCCACGGAGGCCTCTGTATTTCTTACCAGCAGAGGTGAGGCCACGCAGCTCCCTGTGTTTGTGGACAGGATTGCAGAGCCAGTTGATCCTTGGGTCATTTCTGATAGCATTGTGAGCCACATCCACCAGGATTATCTCGTAGTATTTATAAGTCGAGTCCTGTATCAGCATTTTACCAATTAGAACTATGGGCAAGTCATTCAGAACCAAGTTTCATTGTCAGAACCAGTATCAACGAACCTCATTCACCCAGTAAGAATTGAGGACCCTAAGTCCACCCAGCTTCCGTCCAGCTCGCTCCTCAGCGACTGATCTCTTGCTCCTCTGAAATTTCAGTTGGGTGACACCTTGATTTGTGGGCTTACCATATACAATACCTTTGGGAACTGGTCTCTTCCGGCCACCCCTCCGAACACGAACACGGTAAACCACATAACCCTGCAAATATTGCAATCTTAAGCATTGCTAGACCATACAATTGAAGCAAAAAGTAGAGAAGCAAATGATTTCCTTTTTCTCAAATAAAAAAGCAAATAAAACAAACAGAATTGAATAATACAAGGAACATTTAATTAAAATGAGAGAATAAGATGTGTCAGATCGAGACAAAAGCAAAATTGATAAGAGGACAATTCACTCGGTCAGATGATCTGACTGTTAACTTTAATATAGCTGGTCTAAGGAAGCACCCAATCATCATACATATGCAATGACGCATATGCATCAAGGCGCCGCTTAACCAGCAACTTATCAAGATATATACCCCACAAATTCAAAAATAGCTCAGTCAACTGAGCAACATTCATATGGTTTCATGAGAATCCTGAGGGTGCACATCAAAGAGAACACAACATTTTCTCAGAAAACGGACTAGAAACATCTGAATCACTCCAAATAATGGGCAAATCAAAGGGTCGCCACAAGAAAACTAACATGGCGTTCAATTGCAGCACACATTCTAAAAGCCAAATCCACCTAATTGCTTAACACATCCCAGAAGCTGATTTCGACCATTTTGTAATAGAATTGATTTTTCCCTACTAATTTTAGTGTGCCTTGTGTGGTTAAAGGTTCATATTAGTTTTGAACAACCCCAAAATCCAACCCTCCTAGTATAATTTGTGAATCATATGTTCATAATAAGACGGACACTGCAAATGATCTCCGCAAAGTAGACTGTTCAATACCTGCTTAGCTTTGTAGCCCAAGCGACGAGCCTTGTCAGGACGAGTAGGCCTTGTCACACGGACTATGGAAGGTTGCTGCCGATACTCCCAGCACCTCACCCTCTGCAAGAACTTCATTACATCAGACTGTTTCTTGCGCCACAGCTCTGATACATACTTGTAGGCACCTATATCCAACAACGACAACAAATATCAGCATTTCTTGGCACCCACAGTAAATGCTTTCCGACGAGAAAGTGAAACAAAAAGAACACGAGAGTACAATCTAAGTCATACCCATCGGAGCAAAGGGTAACCACGACGGCGACGCTCACTCTATGAGAGTTAGGGTTTTTGCAGCAAAGGCCCGTTAAATAGATAGGATACATATATTGGGCCGGGCACAGACGCTGCTCGCTGCCTCGACTCCTGAAATGCTCATGTTACCAGTTACTTCGCCTAAAATAAATTTTTTAACAAATTAAAATTAATGAGCATAAAAAAAATTGAAAATATATATTAAAATTATTTTCTTAGGCAAATATAAGTGTTCAAATTATTGTTACGTGATATTAATATTAAAAAAAAGATATTTGGTCTAAATAATTTAACTAAGAAAAAAACTTGCGTCAAATTCTTTGTGTCAAATTCTATCATATGAATTTATAATTAGATAATATTAAATGTTAATATTTTAAGAATGAGACACATAATTATATCTGATTAGAAAATTTGACATAATAAATATAAGATAGTTGATGTTAAAATTAGAAGGAATGTTTGTGGTAAATGTGTTTTGTTTCCAATGAGGTTTCATAGGTTTTCAAAAATGAAAAGGAATTTTTTAAAACCAAAAGAAAGTCCTTGTCATGTGTTCGATCCTTTTTGCTCTTTGAAGTTTCTTCGCAAAGAGTTTTTTTTCCTTTGTAGAAAATTTATATGTCTTGTGATATAAATATTAATCCGACGAAAATAAAAGTAACATTCTCTTATCGAATCTTGGGAATGAAACAAGCTTATTCTGCGAAGAGGCTGAACGAACTTAAAAAAAATTCCGGATCCAACAAAAAACGGATCAAGAGGGCTGGACTAACAAGAACATGAGCTTCATATATGAAAATTTGAAAAGTTGAAACGGACATTTTTATGGGGTTAAATAGAACGGCCATATTTTACAGTATCCAGATTATTACATGCCCTTCTTCAGCTGCATAGTTTCTGGTTTCTACAGTTCAATCGACATTTCCAAGAGCAATTTTGCTCGCTCTCGCAGCTCGCCCCGCCTTCAGGTTCCAGCAGTAATGGCGAGCGCCCGCTGCTCGCTCCGCCTTCAGGTTCCAGCACTAATGACAAATCTGAATCTACTTGTGCCTGCGCTTGTGCCTGCCTTCCTCCTCCCAATCTGCCTGTGGCGGCGACGGAGACGGCTCGTACCTAGCCGGCCTCCGTTTGAAATGCCGTTCGTCATCGCTAGATTCATAATCCACACTCTTCTTCCTCCCGCCACCCGTCGAAACGACCTTCCCAAGCCCCGACGATTTGTAATCGTCATAATACCCATTCGACACTGACTTGTGATGCGCCGTAGTCGTCGATCCACCGGCTGGTTCTGCAGAAGATGACGTAGCGAGCTTTCTCTTCTTGGAGACTTCGCCCTCAGGGTAGCTTATGCGAGAGAAGACGCTGGCCTTGTGCTTGCGATCTGCAGCCGCAGCAGCAGCCGCCGCCGCCGCCGCCGTGGCAGAAGAGCTCTTCGTCACCGGCTCAGAGGAGCGCCTTGATGAGGACTCCGAGTGGTGATGGCGATGGTTATGGCGGTCGTGATCAGGGTAGCCATAGTCTGGAATCAAATCACGGTCACGATCGTTGTCGTGGTCACGATCGCGATCAAGGTGGTGCTCAGATTTCCTCTTGGAAGGGCGTGAAGGTTCAACCTCGCGTGGAGGTCGATCTGGCGATGGCCGCTCCAAACGAGTCCGGGGTTGATGGTTGTACGCGGCGCTCGACGAGGGAGGAATAGGCTTCTGCACCAAAAGACAAAATATCCCAGTATTAGCTGCTTGGAGCAATGTTCTAGAAACTCTTTTCTTTCCCCTTTTTCTTTTGGTGGGTATGTGTGGCTGTGAATTCCCATTAGCCCTTTCAGCTTTTGCCCTCCCAAAACAGCAGCAAACCAATCGTCCGATTAACAAAAGCCTTTTTTTTTTTTTTTCATGTTTTTTAATAACCTTACCGGTACAGAAACAGAAGATAAAGACGCTAGGTTCTCGCTAGCCCTGGCGAAAGCAAATGAACTATTTTCTGTATTTAGACTGTAATGCCAAAGAAAAAAAAAAAAAAAACAAAGAAGGGGATGGTTCGGGGAACGAATGCAATTGACCTTCAAACATTTTAACATGCTTCCAAGTTTCACCTTAAACTTTACTTCCACTAACTGAAAATTAAAACCCGGTTCGATACATAGAATAAAAATGATCAGCATAATTCTAATTTTAGATATACAAAAAGGTTCTTGTAACTTTATTTTTTTAAAAAATAAATAATTAAAAAAGAATAGTAATTACACCAACGCATTAACCATGATTAAAATTAAAAAATAAATAGGGAAACGTTTTTATTACCCCCAAGAAGAAAAATTCCTTTTGGAGATTCCAGGCCTTAGGCCTTGGTGAAATTAATAATAATTAATAATAATACAGCAGAGGCGAATAAGCAGGCTCAAATTAAGGATCAGCATCCCAAATTTGCTGCACTTTGTTCATTGGGTCAGCACAACACCACAAGTAGGGCAATAGAAGCCCAATAATATTTTTAAACGGCTAAAGAGTGCAGAAAGCCCAGCTAACTTCACCGACGCAATTATAATATACTAATTTTAATGACGCCGAGGTTTCATTTCAACGAACTTTTAAACCATTTGTTGGTTGTCGTTGACCTCAGAAATCTGGCAAAACTATATAGGTCGTTGCTCCCTCTCCCTCCACAACACATAACCACAGAGTTATCAATACTGAACGTGACGTGGCATTATCTAGTGCAATTGGGGTTCTTTTTGCGAGGGGTGTGCTTTTTCTTGCGAAGCTTTCAAAAGAACTACTCAAAAAGGCGAATGCCGCATAAGTCCACAAGAAAACAGAGAAATTACAAAAATAAAAAGCACATACAGATTTCGATTTCATCGGAGGAACATCCCCAACACTGTTCACTTCCCTACCAATCTCCCGATCTTTGGCAATGTCCCTGTCTCATGATGAAAGAAAGAAACTTGTAAATGTGGTGAAAATACAGCAACAACTTAACACAAGATGCACAACGGCATGGATCATCAAGCAACAATTATAACAATCATTGTTTGGGGGGGGGGGGGGAAGTGTTTTCTCTGTCCGTGACTGAAACATTTGGCTGAAAAAAAAAATGACGAGACAATATCACAATGAACAAGAAAGAAATATATCCTGCACTGAAATATTTAGGAATGAGTTTACCAAAAATTCGCTTAGTACCTTTCTCCACGTCTCTCAATTTCACGCTTCCTCCTGAGATCAGCTTTCCGAGCTTCAAACTGCTCTCTACTCATAATCGGAGGCGGAGCATTCATGACATTCATACCCATACTTAACTCCGCAAGATCCCTTAAGATATAACAAGACATGTCTCATGAGTTAGAATTGCAAAGAACGCAGTCATCTACACATATATAAAATAGCAGGTGAATTATCTTGAACCACCCCCACTCCCCCCCCCCCAAAAAAAAAAAAACAATTAAAAAAGGGAAAAAAACCCAGTCTGCCCTTAACGGGGTAGGATTAGGAGGAAATAACGCCATTTTCCCACAATCTTACACTACACGTAAGTAGCATTCATAAAATAGTAGGACCATATTAGATGTATATTTGATATGTTACGCATATTGTACTCCTAACATTCATATCGCCATCCCTTCTCTCCTGTATGTTTTGCAACGATTTGAAAACTGAAACACACCTCTATGTTTTGAAACACTCAGGAATAATTCAAGAGATTACTGCAGATAAGTATTGATAATTAATTAGAATTAGAAATTACAGTCTGAATTCGCTTCATGCTTTTTGACACTTTGTTATGAACATCTGTGTATCATATGTGAAATTTTCATTTAAAATTCATTTTCCTCGTATGTTGTTTACTTCTTTCCTTAATTTGTTAATACACCTATCACGTCTTAAAATTTAAAGAATTGGCATATCCCACATTTTATATCATGTCACATATACTGATATCATTGCCTCTCAGACTCCGAAGTGGGAGTCTAAGACGAGCGGGAATGTGCTAACTTTTGATTTTTCAGAACATACTTATACAAGTAGCCTAATAAATACCTTGGAGGTGGAACAACAGGCAGCATGTAGTTCTGCATGCCAAAGGGATCATGAGGCATAACGCCGCCAAAAGGCATATCTAAGGGGCCGAAACCATAATTCATCATTTGCATTGCACCAGCATACGGTGCCACAAATCCTTCCATGCCAGGTTGCATGCCATTCCAGTACGGATTATAGCCTTGAGGCGGGGCCATAGGCATCATATAGTTATCAGCTCCAAAGTCTTGTGGAGCTTTCCACTGAAAATCTGCAATGTGTATGCAAAATTTAATTTAAAATGACTTGCATGATATGAATAAGAGGTAAAAGCGTCCATATTTTCCACGGAAGTTCCAAGATCACAAGCACAAGATCTCAAAAAGAAACATTACAGAAACATGTCAGTACATGAGAAAAGAAAGAGAGCAGCAGATTACCATTTGTGGGTACACGAGCTTTCTTCTTTTTCTTTTTCTTTGCTGCAAAAAATTAGAAGAAAACTAATGACACTTGCCTTCAGAAAAAAGGAAAAAGTAAAAAAGAGAATGGATCTCTCCTTTATCATTGTTCTCGCATTGTCATCATTATTTACACGAGTTCCCCCATAACCACCCATTCTCTCTTCCTCATTCTAACAGAAGGTATAAAAACAACCTGGCACCAAATTACATTACCTGCCTCAGTAGGAGCCAACTTTTGTTGCACTTCTTCCTCAACCAGCTGAGCACTACCTTGTGAAGCCGGTTCCTTTACAGTCACTGACTCATGAGTAGCTTCGGAAACATCAGCGGCTCTTGTGGCCTTTACTTCTTCAGACATCTTCTGAGGCACAGATGGAGCCTTTCTATTATCATCAGCTGCCTCTTGTACTTTTGTTTTTCCTTCATCAGAACGGGACACCTTTTGTTCTCCTTTAGACACAGCAGATGAGGTTGGAGAAGGAATCTTGGGCTGTGGACAACGAGCAGACTCCATATCTAAAGGATCCAACCCATGGAAACAATGTAAATAATGAAAAGTTAATAACCAGTAATAGTTAGAGAGTCGCATCATAAAAGTTTCAATAACCTTGAACTTGAAATGCGCTTCCAGCATTTTCAGCACTGGTAGTGCCTGTCTCCATTATACGACTAATTAGGTCTCTTGTTGTCTGATTTGGTAAAAGATCATCTGCAAGTATATTAGCTGCACCACAAACGCAAACGGATTTGGAGATAATGTAGTCCCGGATACCTGGGGAAAATTTTAAAATGACAATTAGCATCAGCTGATCATTAAGATGCTCAACTTGAAAAATCAGATAATATAAGTACATCAAAACTTACATTTGTCACAAAAACTTTTAAAACAACACTTGCTTGTCAATACAGCATCTTTCATCACATCCTTGCACAAGGGGCACCGGAGCTCAGGTGGTATGTCACTAACAGAGCGAGTTGTTGGCAAGCCTTCTATTTCTTTTTCAAAAGCAGCCCTTTTATGAAGAAAGATGCAGATTAGTTCCATTCCTACCAATGAATGAAATAATAGATCAAACAAGGGTCAGGGTACTCACTCGTTCGGCTTCAAGACAGCAACATCACCAGTTGGTAGAGCATAAGAACCATCAGAAGCTGCCATAAGCATTGATCTCGGAATGCCAGTGGGTGGCTTCACCCTCTTAAGGTCATAATTTGGATCACCATTCGTAGGACAATGCTGAATAAAATGCCCTGAACAAGAGAAAGGAAGTACATTCTAAGCACATTAGTATCGCTACCCACCATTTAGCACAAGAAAATAGAAGCATTTGTTTAATACATACCAGGCACCTTGCATCTATGACACACGTAGCCTGGTGGAGGTGTTTTCTGTTGCAACCCTGCCCGAACCAGCAGAACAAGTGAGCATTACAGAATTCACAGCAGTAGGCCACCAAAAGGTGGGGAAATCAAACATAAGCTAAGAGTATTACCATAACCACGTCCACCCGCCATTCGTCCACCCATCCCCCTCCCAAAACCTCTACCATAGCCATCAGAACCTTGTCTACACAACCCAAAAAAAAAAAATCAACAATATTGTAAACGCAAAAGTAGAGGCATTGTTTGAGAGCCAAAGAAAGATGGAAACTCACCGCTGCCAATCCAAGGCTGGAGTGTCAATCAAGGCCTTAATTTTACTGTCCTCATCAGCTTTATTTGCAGTTGGAGGAGCCTCTGGTATTGAGTTGCTCGATTGAACAGGCAATACATCAGGAATAGCGTACAACTCATTGCCAAATTCATCCCATTCAGAGTCTTCAGGCTGTTATTAAGCATTCAATTTCTTAAGGAATGCAGAAGAAATGCTTGAGAAGATAAGAAAGTCATACAAGAAGACACTTACATATTTCATGGAAGAGGAATCAACAGTTGGTATGCCACTCTTTTCAGGCTCAGTTTCCACCACCTTATTTTCCACCTTTTTCCTGCAAAATGCAAAACAGATAGCAATTCAAGAAAAGATAAAAAATATCAGTAGACATTGCAAAGGAAAAAGGCAGTATTTTATGCAGATTGTGCCAAATATAATAAATTGCAATAAAGGGAGAGTTTTGGGAATTTATACTGAATAATAAAATGATCTATCATGAAAATTCTAACAGGTATTGAGATTTTAGGTTTGAGATAGTACTCTTGTTCAGTAACTATTGGTAAACGGGGCCGTCCAGGAACTCGACGAATTAACACTGAGGTATTTTTAGGAATCAACATTGCTTGATCAAGATATTCTGAAATTCCAAAGAGACAGAGACACTATAAAACACTGCAAAAGTAATACACAAAACCATACTAAAATCCCGCAAAGTTGGACGCATGAAATTTCTATCAGTAGCTTGCAGCCTAATTATATCCAAACATCCAGACCAACAACCCATGCCACTTATCTCAGTCATTTCCCTTTTCTCTTTGTTTTATGCATGGATTTTGAGTATGGTAGTTTCAAAATACATAGAATTTCCATGCGTTTTTCTTCAAGGGTTAAAAAAAGAAACATAGCAAATACTGTAACTTTAACCAAGAAACATCCTCCTGAAAACCAAATTACAGAAACTGCAAGGTAAAAACCAGATTGTTTAAATTTAAAATTAATCATTAACACCATAGCCCCAAGACAATAGTTTAATTGAAATCAGAACCAACCTTCATTGGTCTGGGCGTTGGTGACCACAAGGTCGAAATCAGTACCCTTGCCTAAATGCTTTGATTCAAAAATTTTTTCTTTCAATGTAGCAACAGAGATGAAAGGACCGTCCATAGGAATTGAATCATAATCTCTTGCACTCTTAAATTTATAATACACCGCCATGGTATATTTCTCTTTCAATCTAAAAAAAAGGGGATAACAGCAACACAATAGCCAAAAAACAAATAAACTATAATCAAAGGCCTCGATTTAATGAGCGCCTTATATCAAACTCCTAAACAATCAGTACAATATTGAAGCTCTTTTTTTTTTCTATTATTTTTCCTTCCGCTGTCAATTACTCAGATATGATCGGACAAATCGAACGGCCAAAACGGTGAGCTCTCCTTGATTCTTTTCTTGCAACCAGATGCCGAGTCTTCGTCTTCGTAAAATACTGTAACTCTCAGATTGTAGAAAATTTTTAACTCCGTCAAGCGTCAAAACTTAGAAGCCTCAAAAAGCACAAATCAGAGTGCTAAGATCGTCAGCGCCCATGGATCGGACGAGAATTAGAGGGATCCAGAACAGAAGCAGCCCTCTCGAATTAGCAGCCGCAACAATTCGAACGGGAAGGAATAATCAAAGAGAACTTGGATCTGTTTCAGTAGAAATCGACCGAACGAGCCAGGAGCATCGAACCACGGAGCGAATCTGTATCTGATCGGCGATGTATCGGACCACGGAAATAATCTGTATCTGAGAGGTGAAGATCGAACCTTCCGATGGGAATTCGCAAAACTCCTCTGCAGCGCCGAGGAAAATCTGAAGTGATGCAGGAAACGCGCAATCAATCGAAAAGTATCATGGCGAGGATTGGCGAGCTCCCGATGATGAAGTCTAGGGTTAGGAAAGTTGATGGAAACGAATGGGGTCAGGCGCGCGTACGCCTATAAATTTATTTCATTATTATTATTATTAAAATAAAATAAAAAGCCTCCGCCATGCTTCCTTTTCGCGATTACCCCAAGTTAACGTCACTGCGACTTCGCGCCGTTTTATCTTTTTTTTTTTTTGGGTGTAATCCTCGCTTATAAGCTGCGTTTCGGATTTGGACCCATAACAGTAGTCAGTAGGTGTTAGCGGGCCGGGCATCCCAGCCTGATGGATAAACATAATTATTTTCCTATTTTTTCTGCTTCCTCAGCAAGTTTTTTGGGATTAAATTTTCAAATACTTAAGATTTAATATTTAAAAAATTATTATAATATTAATAATAAGTATATACTTAAAATTTTAAAATTTAATTCCTATAAAATTTGAATTTAGCAAGGATAAAAAAATACTGTTTTGTGGGGAAAACAATCTCTAGATGAAGCGAAGTAAAATAAAAAATGAGATCAAATTTTCTGAATTAAAAATTATATTAATTCCAAATGATTTATAATTTTCATAAAAAATAAACATAATGTGATGATATTGTAGGTATCTAAATTTATTTATTTTTTATATAATGTTATGATAATTAGAGGAGGGAAAGTAGAGCTCAAAAATTCTATTCTCCCTAGTTTAGCCATGATTTTTGTCGATAGGTAATTTAGAGTTAGGGCAAAAACTCATTTTTCGCCTTGTTGGAAAAACAAATGTTTCATATTATTAAATTACATATCCACACTCTAAATGACAAAATAAAATGTTCTAAAGTTCAAAATAAGTAATATAAATTCAAGCTTTAAATGACAAACAGATACAAAGTCTATATTTAAATCTGAAAATAATACTCCTCCGGTTCTTAATATAAGAGATATTTAACTAATTTGATTGGAATTTAGGTAAATTAGTTAATTATAAGAAATATGATATGGTTTTTCTAAAACACTATAATTATCTTCCTTAATATCCTCCCTCTTTTTTCTACTTGATTATGGTTGAGGGAGCATCCATAGAGATAATTTAGAAAAAAATTGATAAATATGAGAAATAGGTCTTATATTTAGGACCAAAATTAACTTAACAATTAAATCCTGTATTAAGGATCGGAGGAGTAATTCATCATCTTTACGATACAAAAATAAAATTTTACTTTGTAGGGCCAAGAACTTAAAGGGCACAAGCGAAGCAATCAATGTTCCTTCCTAATTTCTCTCTTTCCTGCTTCTTTGTTTTTTCTTTTGATAAGAGGAGAAAACAAAGAAACTAAGCTAAATGATGAGAAATAACATAAGAGGAGTCCTCAAGATGAGTAAGATGCAGTCCTGGTGGCAAAGATAGAGCTCGCTTAGCTAGAGCGTCTGGTTCAAGATTTTCTTCTCCTCCTATATGGCAGAGTTCCACAAGCCATTCCCTTTGGAGCATGCTGCTGCATTCTTTAATCAAAGCCCAGTTCTCATGGACTTCATTATCTCCCTCCTGTAGCAGATGTATTTTCTCCAATAAATCACTAAAAAGACAAACGCTTCTGTGTCCCCCTTCCCAAGCTCGCTTGAGCCCGATCAAATATGCCCATAATTCTGCAAATAAGGGATCTCCTTCATTGAGAGACAGCATAAACGCTTCAAGAACAGGGTTAAGTTTTTAAGGGAGAAATATAAAGCTAGGGATGATTTAATTCCCAAAGTGGATAAACGCAAGTGAGAATCACGTACGTGGAAAGGCATTCGGTCTTGTTGGAAGGAAGTCACCAGTAGGCTAGCTTGGAGGCTGATGAATGGAAACGCTATTCTCTTTTGGAAAGATGCTTGGCTACCCCATTTTGATGCCCTTAAAGGATACATTGTTGGTACTCTTCCACAAACGGCTTTAAGCTGGAAGGTGGGAGATTATGTTACGGCATCAAGGGCTTGGGACTAGCCGAAGTTTGCTCACTATCTTCCGCAAAATATATTTTAGGCTATAGACCGTGTGCATATAAATGCTTCTGGTCGCGATGACTTTCTAGTATGACGATGGTCTCCTATTGGAACTTTTACTCTGAAATCAGCTTATAATCAAATTGCTGGTGCAAATATTACCATTGATAGAACGCTGTATAGAAATATCTGGAAGTTACATATCCCACAAAGGTGTCGAGTCTTCCTTTGGCTGTGTGCATAGGGTAGGCTACTTATGAATCTATCCAGGTCAAAACGAGGCTTGCACCTGACTGGGGAGTGTGACTCCTGTGAGGGAATGCAGGAAACCATCTTACATGTTCTCCGAGATTGCCGATACAATATGCAAGTCTAGTATGCTCTCTTATCACATGAACGACAAAGTCAATACTTTGCCTTCTCTTATGCTTCTGCTTGGCTGTCTTTGGGTATTCTGAAAAGACCTCTTCTTAATACATAATCATAAAACCACTTTTTAAGATATTAACCATGGTAGAAAAAGAATTGAGTTATAGTATTTATATACTATCATGGTTATAAAGAGTTTGTCTTATTTTGAAAACCTCCCAAAATACTCAAGATACATAGAACACCTATGAGTTTAACAACACATACAACAAGGACTCAAGGCACAATAACTGCTCATAAGCCCAATATAAACATTCATCTCGCAGAGACTTACGGCATAAGAAACACAGGATGCTCAGCCCAACTCACAAGTCATATACATAAAAGTAACATATACAGCAGAGTCTTATGGCCTTCAGCCATTCTAACAGCACTCTATCAAATAAAGTCATCTAACAACCAAATAAAAGAAAGTATATGTCAACAAAACCATGAGCCCTAAGATGACAATATACATAACATTAAATACCTAAACCAAAAGAGGACTATTAGGCTGTACTCGCCTATACCTCTAGTTGCTTCCCTTCATGCTGAGCTAAACTAGATGGCTCTCCTGAAAAGCATTAATGAATAATGGGGTGAGACATAAAGTCTCAGCAACCAAGTATTAATTTATGATATATACAAGTAGGATGGTAAGTTGGTAAAGTAGTGCTTAAGTATAATTTAAGTAATAAATGATGCTTTAATAGATACACCACATGAAAGGAGTATGTCTCACCATCACTACTACAATGAAGACTTTTTACTTCTGTTTTGGATGACTTTTTACGTCTGTTTTGCAGGGGACATGAAAAGAAGGGACATAAAAAGTACCCCCTTTTTACTTCTGTTTGGAACGGACGAGAATTAACGTCTGTTTGCCAAAACAGACGTGAATTCACGTCTGTTTCTTTTAAAAACAGACGTTAATTCACGTCTGTTTTTCTCTAAACAGACGTGAATTTACTCTGTTTTTTTTAAAAAAAGATTCAGTTCGTATATACTGCTTCTCCTACAGCCACAATAGCCATAATAGCCACTTTCCAGCAAGTTGAAATAGTATGAACCAGTCAATATTTTCAGCCAAGACATATCAACATCATAACTTCATCTATATAGACACATTAATTAACTAACTAGTCAAAAAAGAAGAACAAATTACAAAAGTCAATATTGATCCTATTGTCTCTAAACATAAACTTGCTCAATCCCTGGACCACAATTCTTGAAGCAGTTGCTGTGCCAAAAGGTCTCGGATGAAGTTAATGTCATCAATAGTATATGAACAATCATTATCAAAAATCTGTAAATTGACAAATGAACAAATTTAAACATAGGAAGAAAATAAAATAAGTAACAATTCAATTTAAAAATTCAACTATTACAAAACTAAAATTATATTTACTTACCTCATCAAATTTTGTAATACATCCGCTCTCAATAATCTCAAACATATAACGGATAATGTAATATCCGCACTCTGTTGGCCCTTGTTGCTTAGCACACTGCAAATCACAAGGAAATGATAATCCAAATTCATATATAAAATAACTGCCATCAATGAAAGAACTTCAATTTAAAGTACTCACACTAGGATATACCCAAGTTGTTGAGCCATTTTTCCCGAAACGCTTCCCACCAGTTATATAATAAGTCTTTAAAGCCCTATAAGCAAATGAAAGCACAAGTTAAATAATTTATATTGAAAACAAAATTATTGATCTACATTAAGGTACTTACGTGTTGAAAACGCCCCTCATCTCACCGCTTGGACGACGACCCAAGGGATCAAACCAGTAGATGACATTGTCAATGGGACAAGAAACACACAAACTCCAATGACAACTGCATCATAGAGTAAGACTTATACATTACTGGATATCACAATAATTCTTAACAATTTAAGTATGTATAAATAAATATAATTAAGCTACTTGCCCTTCAATAATTGGTGCCAAATAACAAGGTAATTTAGTGTCTCCAATTGTATTGCCCACATATCTGATTCTCCTATCTAGTGGGTTGTACTTCTTCTGGACACTTGCAGGGCATAAATATCCATACAAATTTCTCTTCTCCATTGATGACATGCATTTGTTATGGAAGAAGCTATCATTGAATTGAAATAAGATAATTATTAGTATGTGAAAGTAAGAGATTAGAAATTTAAGTTAGAAATGAAAAAGTAAACTTACATGATTGCTAATTGAACCCATGCTATGTCCAACTCCTTCAAGGATAACAAATCCCTGATGTCTTTGTTGTCAAGTCCAAAGAAATATGATTTTTCTTCACCCACAATCCCTACAGGCATCTTTATGTCGACCTTGTTAATTGTTTTATATTCCTCATATAATTGTGCCAAGCAGGGATATCTATTAACATCTTCCTGGTCCTAATGAAACATCAAATAAACATAATAAGTATTATAAGTATTATGTTAAAAAAATGCACACAGTATAGAATAACATTTTCTTACCATCACAGGTATTATCTCCTCATCAACAAGGTGTCTAGGCCAAAGAATGAAAGTTCCAATTGCCTGACCTAACTTCACAACTTCAGCAGTCGGGAATGGCACATCCGCACCTGTCTCTCCCTCTCGAACAGTCGTAACTGTAACCCTCGCTTGGTCCTCTTGAATATGTTGGTGATGGATAGTGCTCCCTTGATTGTAGAGGAGAGCGTCAGCAACAACACGCATCCTTGGGACCTCTAAACGAAGACAACAAGGTTGTCCAAAGTCCGGCGTGGGACTACTAGGATCATGCTCTCCCAATGCCCCCGGTGGATTACAACTGTTTTTAGTGCTAGGAAAGACGGGGGAATCCTAAATGAGAGAAATGCAAGTATTAAATTAAATTAAAAAAACGTTGGTAAAACTCAACATTAATTTAAGTGAAATTGATTACAAACCTGGGATGTGCATTGTTGTTGAACTGTCCCAATTTGCATGCTAGAGACCATAGATTTCATCTCATCACGAAGCTCAGCCATAAGCTCTTTTCGAAGTGACTGGCGTAACTGGGCCTCAATCTTGACCTCTAGCTCAGATTGGAGCTCATCACGAACTTGGTCTCGAAGTTTAGCTATCATCTCATCAGTGGGTTGACTTCGTAGAGAAGCTCGTGAAGTTTGTCCAAAATATTGGGTAAGACCAACTGTCCTCCCTTCTCCTCTAACGCGTCCGGGGTGATCAGGCTTCCCAATCGCTGTCGCTAAAATGTCCATCCTTCCACTCGGACTAAATGAACCTTCACTGCTTTGCTCTTCAAGTACCTCCTATAACATTTTAAGTATGATAAAAAATTAATGACAGTATAATAGAAAATTAATGATAAAATATAAGGAATATTACCATAAGTTAAAGTTATTTGATGTATACAACTTACAATTTTTTTAGCAATCTCAGCAACTGCTGGATTAATATATTGACCCTTCTTCATCCTTGCTTCCTTCCATTTTCTATGACGTGGAGGAGGAGGTGGGGTCTGAACAACGATACTAGGATCAGATTTTGCAGCTTCCTGCATCGCCTTAAAGTCATCCTGCATGATCCTCTCCTCAAGCATCTTGTAACCTCCACGGGATAAATAGTGCGGATATAAATTTTTAGCTTGCCTTTCTTTATTCATCGCACTTAATTCCTGTGGAAAAGAAAACAAAGTAAATTGAGTAAGTGAAGTAAATTAAATCAATGACTTTGCTTTATAAGGCAATGTACCTGAAATTTAGGATCATGCCGTGATGCCACAAACCTCCTCCAATCATCTGGATCAAGGAAGGAGTATTTTTCGCACGGATCATCATCTTTCCTAGGCCCTCGCACATACTGGCTCGTGAGTGTGTGCTTAAAATCTTTCCAGCGCTGACGAACTTGCTGCAACAAATGCTTTTTCATTTGCTCAGTACGAGGGATGTCATACGTTTGCTGCAAAAAAAAAATATGTTTGAGTTTAAGATCTTAGTTATAACTATATTTACAATAAAACAAATGAAATAAAATTAGAAAGTGACATACCAAAATATATTCCCAAATCATATCCTTCGTCTCCTTAGAAATTGACTTCCAATTAGGCCATAGAATATTGACTTTGCTTCGGGCAACGGAGCCTATATAGCTAATGAATCTGTCCTTCTCTTCACCAATTGGATTCATATTGGCATCAAAATCCACATGCTTCTTCTGAATACGACCATGACGTACTGCTAACTTTGGTAGCCTTGTACTACCTCTAACCTTCCTTCCTTCCGGCTGATTGACATCATCGATGTCATAATCCTCCTCCATATTGGCATCAAAATCCTCCTCCATATTGGCATCAAAATCCTCCTCCATGTGCCTGTTGAAAAACCAAAATTAGATAAATAAGTAAATTATAGTGAAATGTATTAATATATAAATAATATCAAGTACATTGCAATGAAATAAATGAAAGAAAATAACACAAGGTACGTTGCAAAATTACATTACTTGATCTGACTTTATGCATTGTCCCATATCCCTTCACAATGATCATCTCTTGCAGCATATTCATCATTATCTACCAATTCTACTTCACTTGGTCTAGGCGGATTTGAAGCAAAAGGTGGTGTCTCATCAAGATTCATGGTAGGATCACTGTCCTTCTGCTTTTTACTTTGAAGGACAATAGACAATTTTTTATTTGCTGGATCAGTAACATAAAATACTTGTTTTGCCTGGCTTGCTAAAATGAAAGGCTCATCTGCATAACCAACCCTGCCAAGATCAACTAATGTAAATCCAAATTGTTGATCTATTTCAATACTGTTGTTGTTGACCCATTTACATTTGAAGACAGGAATCTTGAAATTGGTGTAGTTTACCTCCCATATCTCTTCAATAACTCCATAATAAGCCATAGATGCCAATTTGGGGTTTTTATCTTTCGAACTCGAAAAATGCATCGCTTCAGCAACCACCATTACCCCACTATTCTGCACAGTACTTTTGTCATCTTGAGCTTTTGTGTAGAAGGAATATCCATTTATGTCGTATCCACTCCAAGTGATAACTTCAAAACAAGGACCCCAAGCTAACCATTTTATTGTATCAGATACATTGGCCTCTCTCAAAACTTTTTCACTGAACCATGTTATAAATGTTTTGTTATGCTCATTTGCTATCTGCATATCACTTTTCTTTGGATACTTCTCTTTTAAACTTTTTTTGTGATCATCTAAATACGACTGCACTTCTTCCATATTATTCAATATGTATAAGTGCGCTTGTAACACTTCTTCACGACCCATACTCTTTACCTTCAACCCCCTGATTCCTTTACTTGTACCGTTTTCATGCCGAGATGGTGTCTTAGCTATAGATAGATATGTTTTGCAAAATTCCATAGCCTCTTCCGCTACATACCTTTCAACAATTGATGCTTCAGGTCGATAAGGATTTTTAGAATAATTTTTTAAGACTTTCATGTACCTCTCAAATGGATACATCCATCTTAGAAAAATAGGACCGCAAAGCCTTATCTCCCTCACTAAATGAATGATCAAATGCACCATGATGTCAAAAAATGCTGGGGGAAAGTGCATTTCTAGTTGAGACAAGATAACATAACCCTCATTTTCCAATTCATCCAATTTCTCTATGTCAATGACTTTGCTACAAATAGCATTGAAGAAGATACATAATCTAGTTATAGTGCTCCTCACATCATCTCTCATTGTGCCTCGAATAGCTACGGGTAATAGTTGTTGCATCAGTACATGATAATCATGAGACTTCATTCCCACTAACTTCAAATCATGCATTGAGACAAGCCTTTTCACATTAGAAGAATACCCCTGGGGCACCTTGATGTCATGCAAACACCGACACAAGCTTGTTTTTTCGACTTTAGACAATGTGTGGGCCGCAGGTTCCATATAAGCCCGCTTACCACCCTCTCTCAATTGTGGATGTAAGCGCTCTCGAATGCCCATTTCAGCCAGATCAAGTCTTGCATTAATTCCGTCTTTAGTTTTTCCGGTATGTGCAAAAGAGTACCGATAAGACTATCACACACATTTTTTTCCACATGCATCACATCGATACTGTGTCTTACATCAAGACTGCGCCAATATGGAAGATCAAAGAAAATAGACCTCTTCTTCCATATGTTTTTCTCACTTGCAGCTTTTTGAGTCTTACCGAAAATGACATTGATTCTTTCAACTCGCTGGTAAACTTCCTCTCCAGTTAATGCCTTCGGAGCCATGCCATGCTCTGGTGAGCCATTAAAAACCTTTTTCAATCTCCGGTATGGGTGGAACCGATCAAGAAACCTCCTGTGACCGAGGTAAACTGTCTTCCTTCCGTGCTTAAGTTGGTGGAAGTATGTGTCTGCTTCACATATAGGACATGCTTTATGCCCCTTCACACTGTATCCTGATAGATTTCCATATGCAGGAAAGTCATTTATCGTTGTAAAGATCATGGCACGCAACTTAAAGGACTCCTGCTTGTATGCATCAAACACATCCACGCCTTCTTCCCACAACATCTTCAAATCTTCAATTAAAGGTGCCAAGTAGATATCGATATTGTTTCCTGGTTGTTTCGGTCCTGAAATCATCATAGAAAGCATCATGTACTTGCGCTTCATACATAACCAGGGAGGTAGGTTGTAAATCACCAACAGTACTGGCCATGCACTATGTGTGCTATTAAGAGTACCGTAAGGGTTGATTCCATCTGTACAAAGCCCAAGGCGAAGATTTCTTGGTTCAAGACCAAATTCTGGAAACATTTCATCTATTTTCTGCCATTGAGGAGAATCAGCAGGGTGCCGAAGATATCTTCCATCTGATATTCTCTCATCAAAATGCCATCTTAACTTCTTCGCTTCTGTTGCATTAGCAAATAAGCGCTTAAATCGTGGTATTATCGGAAGATACCATAACACCTTCAAAGGTTGCCCTTTACTTGTCTCGTCACCATCATAGTTACCAGCACAGTCCATGTTCTTTTTCACCTTGAATCGTGAAGTTTTACATTTTGGGCACTCACGTAGACCAGCATACTCTTTTCTATATAATACACAGTCATTAGGACAAGCGTGTATCTTTTCATAGCCCATACCCATCCGAGACAAGATTTTCTTTGCTTCATACACACGATTTGGAAGAACGTTATCAATTGGAAGCATATCACTAATCAATTGAAGCAACTCTGTGAAACTTTTGTCAGTCCACCCATTATTTGCTTTTAAACTGAACAATTTCAATACAGCTGTCAATCGTGTATACTTAGAACACCCAGGGTACAAAGGCATCTCTGCATCACTCTTCAAGTTATCATTTGCATGTGATTGCACAAAGAACTCTACCCCTACATCACGAATCATATCGCTCATTCTATCATTTACATCATCCATATCTTCCTCTTCTTCGAGTATTGAACTTGTTCCTACTTCACCATGCCATATCCATTTTGTATATCGAAGATTTATACCATCACAAAGCAGGTGATCTCTAATATCATCAACACTTAGTCGCCTCTCATTTAAACACTTGACACAGGGACAAAAATACATTCCGTTATTGCTACGAGCATTCTGTTTAGCAAATTCAATAAATCGTTCTACTCCGTTCTCATATTCATCACTTGTTCTTAAAGCATTCATCCAACTATGATCCATTCTGTTACTACCTAAGGAATTATAAACAATTTAATTCCATTCAGCACAGTCCCAATAAACATTAACCAAATTCAAAACTAATGATATCAATTGAATCCGATTCATTCCAATTACAACATAAATCATGCCAATTCCAAGCAAATGATTTCAAACTTCAAATCTATTACCCAATCAATGTAAACAAATTTTAACTTATCTAAATGCAATTTTTTCATTAATCATTTAATGTATACCCAATCCTTAATCTAAATTCAACACATATAGCAAACTATCTAATGCAATCCCTCTTAGGCATTTTAACAAACACCTTGTATGCATTATTTTTCTAACAAGATTAACAAGGCTTGAAATCATTAAAATTTCTACCCAATCAATATATACAAATTTAAAACTATCTAAACACAATTCTTCAGCAAAAATTTAAACAGCAACCTCAGAAACCAATTCAAAACTCCTCAACCTACTCAAACCCACCGTACAACACACTAAAATGCAACGGTTGAATGAACTTACCTTCACCGTTCTGGCGTGCCTTCGAATCAACGGCCTACAGAGAGGACGACGACGGTGAGCTGCTGTGCGTGTGAGCTTCACGGCTTCAACGGCGAGCTGCTACAACACGGCTACTGCAGAATGAGCGACGCAATGGAGGGAGTCCGGCTACGGCCTTGAAGAGCTGAAACCAGGGGGAGAGACCGAAACAAGTTGAAATAGCTCACGGCTACTTCACGGACAAGAGGAAAATGAGAGGGAGAGACCGATCGAAACTGAAAGTTGGGTGCGAGATAGCTGCGAGCTGGAGAGTTCTTCGATCGCGCGCGGTACATATGCAAATCTGATAGATAACTACCGATGCGAGCTGCGCTGCGGGCAATTTTTTTTTAAAATGAATCCCCTTCACGTCTGTTTACTTAGAAACAGACGTGAATTCACGTCTGTTTCTGGTCAACGGACGTGAATTCACGTCTGTTTTGGGTCAACGGACGTGAATTCACGTCTGTTTTGTTTAAAACAGACATGAAGTCTCTTCTGTTTTGCAAAATAGACATAAACGAGGGAGGTAAATAACACATTTTGTTGTAGTGCATCCACCACACAATTCATACAAAAGTACACATGCAACAACATAATGAAACATGCTCTCTCATCACCATACTCCTCCTTATGACTCCTTGACAAGGACCCGAGCTTTCTGTACTGAGTAACCTGGTCAAAAGTCACCCCATTCATATCAAGCAACAAGCCCTCCTACACTTACACCTACACCGCCCAAGAATAGACTATGGTACAAGAGGTATCCACCCAAGAGTTCGTTTTTAATTCTGGGCCATGAAAAAGGAAAAACTATGGGGGTTTAACAAAAAAGCCAAAACACTATGATCAATAGTGTAGGTATGCCTTATGGGCTTCAAGAACAAATATCCTTCACATAACATAATCCTAACCTCCACATATGAATCCCATGTATATTTACAATATAAATTAAAAATATCATAATTCTTAAAACTAAGATGATATAATTCCAAACAAAGAATAACACATTTTTATTTTATTTAATAACAAAATATTATAATACCAAATTCAGCATCACATGAAAACATAATTCCCAGCAACATACAACTCAAGCATAATTAAATCAACGTACTTTACAATTCACCAAAATTTGTCATACTTATTCATAGACATACTTTCACAAATTAATTTGAGAAAATAAAAGCAAATTAAATACCTCACAATCCAAAATATGCATATAAAATAAATTAACCCCGGTTACCTCTACTCCAAGCTTAATCTCACAGCTTGAGAAATAAGAGCACAAATTACAAATTTCGAAGTACAAGATAATTTACAAATAATATAGATATAATTTAATATACATACAAATAAATAACTTAAATTGCATAGGATTTATTATTAATAATATATATTTGCTACCCAAAAATTCTTATTTCCAATAACAATTTTTCTCTATCCAAATAACTCATTCAAATTATATACATAAACTGTTTTTATCTAACGTTGTAAAATTCTCAATTTATAACTTAAGTTTCCAGCTTTAAAATTTTTCTAATAACATATCCTTAACCTATTTCATATTTTAAATCAACTAAAATCTTAATAATATATTAAATAACCCAAATAAATTATTTAACTTAATTTTAATCGGTAAAAACATTCTATATGTTTTGAATAATACATTTTTCAACTAAAATTTTTGTTCAAAATTCTCAAAATAATCAATAAATAAATATAACTTGATTAAAATTTTAATAATATATCAAACAACCCAAATAAATTATTTAACTTAATTTTAATCCACATAAATATGATATATATCATAAATGACAGATTTTTTAACAAAATAAATTTAATTTTAAATACCAAAAATAGTAAATGGAGAAATTTAAACTGATTAAAATTAATTATTTATTTACCTCTAAATTTCTATGGCCATCTATTGTTAAAACTCAATATTGACTCTGTACCCAAATCACAAAATTTTTTCTAAATATTATAATGATACTACTAATGTAAAGTTTTAAATATATAAAAAATATTCATAAAAATTTTTTAATAAAAAAATATTTTTATGTACCTAAACGATCCGTAAATGTTTGTTTTACTCTTCAGACAACATGTACTTGCAAGACTTCTCGCTCACCCTCTTGTTCGTTCTTTGCTATCACCTCCGCTTGTCCAATTATCCTTCTAGCTTCAACCGTCCCTCATTTTTTTTTCTTCTTCCTTCGTTAATACCTCGCCCCTTTTTCTTTCTTATTAATGCGCCACCCCCCTCCAATTTCTTTTTCACCTTTAACACACTCAGCTTTGGCGTTGAATTCGGTGCAAAAGTTCAATGTTTTTTTTAATAATAAAATATTATTATTTTATAATAATAAAATTATTTATATTATTTAATTAATTTTTTTTTTACTTTCTCTCTGTTTTTTTTAAAGTAATACTCCTCTGACTCTTAATATAAGACCTATTAAACTAATTTAATTATATTAAAAAGGTTAGGTAAGTTAGTTAATTATAAGAAATATGACATGTTTTTCCTAAAACACTATAATCATCTTTCTTAATATCCTCTCCCCCTCTTCTACTTGGTTATGGTTGAGGAAGATCCATATAGATAATTTTGGAAAAACTGATAAATATGATAAATAAGTCTTATATTTAGAATAAAAACAATTTAACAATTAGGTCCTATATTAAGGATCGAAGGATTATCCAGGATGTTACATATTGGCAGCCGTTTTTCGATTGGAGGCCATGAATTTCGTCTCTGGTTTCCTATAGTATGCCGCAACTTATGGTTGAGACGAAATGGTCGCGTGTTTAATAATCAAGGTTGGAGCATCGATTCTCTTCTCGCACGCTCTCAAGCTTGTCTAGCCTGGGGTAGTCAGAATCCGTTACATCAACAGATAGGGGTGTCTTTGCGGCAAGGTTGGAAACCACCTCCTCTAGATGTTGTGAAGATGGGAACTCGGTGGCAGATGCATTGGCAGCTGAAGCACACAACATGGGGATTGATTTCCTTGCTTTGCGTAGTCCCCCTGATAGTATCCGTGGTTATCTCCAACGTGACGTCTCTCAGATTTTTACTTCTGTAGGTACTGATATGTAAGCCTCTCATGCAGCTGTAATTAAAATTAAAAAAAAAAAAGAACTAGCTCGTTCTGTCAAACTCAATCTCATTATTATTTTACTATTTATTTATTGTTGTGTAGATGGTTACTTTTTTTTAAAACCATATATATTAAATAAAGATAAAATTGAAAAACTCCTAAATTTTAAGGCAAAATTAAAAAATTTAAGATTTTTCTTTATTGGAATGAGAATTTTTTTTAGTTGGCCAGACATGTTATTACAAGTAATTTTATAAGTAGGAATAGAAGAGGACAATGCACTCAGAAGACACAATAAATGTACTTATATCTCGTGCGTATGTGAAAACTGAAAAGCAGTTGCGCGTATTCTTCTGAACCAAACTTGGAGAAAGATATGTAATTCTTCTTCTTAAAAAAAGGAAAATTTTGGAGCCCAATGAATAACACCTACCGGCCATTGCTGAAAAGCAAACACAGGAGACAAAAATGAACATTTGACCTTTGAAATCTTCAATTAAACAAACAAACACCAACTTATTAGACCACAGTTTCTAGGTTCCCTTTGTCCCAAAGTAACAATTTACAATATTGGTCAATACACCAAAAAGAAGGAAAATATGACTTATTTATCAAAATAAGAAGAAACCACTAACATTCTTCTCTGGTTTCGCTCTTCTTAAACCAAAATCCAGGAAATTTCCACTCTTTGGTCCTCCCAGTAATTCTTTTTCTTTTCTTTTCCAGAAAAAACTCACCTATAATGAATAAAATAATACTAACAACTACCAACACTAATAATCTCATTAAGAATATAACAAAGCTTCGTGTTATACTTATAATGAAACGTACGTTGCCTTCTTAAGTCCGTTTCCGTCGTCAGAAAGTTTTACCGTTGAAAAATATTCTGCCTTAGCCCCCACACAACACAAAGTCTCAAACCCTTTTCTACGGAAGCTTCCTCTCTGTACTATTATATTATATTTTTGTCCTCCATCCCAGAGACATATATGTCTATAAATATGCTTTATAATAAGCTATTTTCATCCATTAATCCTTCACAGCGACACATTCTTCTCAAAACAAAGTAACACAAACATGCATAAGAGTGCTTCAGGTTCCTACTTGGGTCCAGGAGGCCTGGACCTATCCCAAGCCTTCTTCAAGTCCATTCTTCACACTTCTCCTCCCTCTCCTACCAAGAGACACACCAAGATCTCCGTCGTCGGAGCCGGCAACGTCGGCATGGCCATAGCCCAGACCATTCTCACCCAAGATATCACCGACGAGCTCGTCCTCGTTGACGCCTTGCCGGACAAGCTCCGAGGAGAGATGCTCGACTTGCAGCACGCTGCCGCGTTTCTCCCTCGCACCAAGATCTACGCCTCTACTGATTACTCCGTCACCGTCGGATCCGACCTCTGTATCGTCACCGCCGGCGCTCGCCAGGGCGAGGGCGAGTCCAGGCTGAATCTTCTTCAGAGGAACCTCACGATGTTTAAGAGTATAATTCCCCCGCTGGCTCGTTACTCCCCAAACTCTGTCCTGCTCATCGTCTCCAATCCTGTGGACGTCTTAACCTACATTGCATGGAAGCTTTCCGGCTTCCCATCCAACCGAGTCCTCGGATCCGGCACCAACCTGGACTCCTCCAGGTTCAGATTCCTCATCGCCGATCATCTCGACGTCAATGCTCAGGACGTGCAGGTCATTAATCATCTTTTATATTCCCCAGCGATACACTATTTTCTCATTGCCGTGCTTTAACTAACATTGAAAGATATGAACTTTTGCAGGCTTTCATAGTTGGGGAACACGGAGACAGTTCGGTGGCTTTGTGGTCGAGTATTAGTATCGGAGGAGTTCCGGTGCTGAGCTTTCTGGAGAAGCAGCAGATAGAGTACGAGAAGGAGACATTAGAGAACATTCACAAGCAAGTTGTGGAGAGTGCTTATGAAGTGATTCGTCTGAAAGGCTATACTTGTTGGGCCATAGGGTACTCGGTGGCGAGCTTGGCTCGATCCATTCTGAGAGACCAGAGAAAGATCCACCCAGTCTCTGTGCTCGCAAACGGATTTCATGGCATTGACGACGGAGGACAGGTGTTTCTGAGCTTGCCGGCTCAGCTCGGAAGAGGTGGCGTCTTGGGTGTCACCAACGTGCACCTCACCGAAGAGGAAGCTCAGAAGCTGAGGGACTCTGCTAAAACCATTCTCGAAGTCCAGACCGAGTTGGGCATTTGAATCTTCTATTTGATATTTGTTTCCCTCTGATTTGTGTGCTTCTTGTTATTTATTTTGTTTTTCCAGTTTTTTTTTTTTTAATTTATGCCTATCATATTTTGATCATCATGCGCTGTGTCCTGAGACGCACACTAAATTATTTTTTTCCAAATATAATAAGATGATTTGTTAATTTTCTATTATTAGTGCTTTAATTTGTGTCTTCTTTTTCTTCTCTTTTTTTTGGGTAATTAAAAGCACGTATATATAGGTTACATTTACATATTCTGCAGATCATGCGCATCCACTGTATAGATCATACATGTGCTTTTCATTGTAAATATATAGCATAATTCAAACTTTACACTAATATACTTATATACACGTAGAATATTCTAAGATGAAAACTTAATTACAGAAAAATAATCACATTTGTCAAAGCCTCTACTCGTCAATTAACATGTTTTACTATTCCTATTAAGTCTAACTACCTCTTTCTAAACCTCCACATGGATTGTTTGAATATATACGTTACTTTGAAAACTGACAGGAAAATTGCGGGTGCTGGCGTCATTATAAGAAATGACTAGAATTTTCCTGATTCTTATCAATAGAAAAGTATTTAGTGGTAATTCAAAAATCTACCAAATTATATACAGACACTAATAATAATAATAATAATAATAATAATAATAATAATAATAATAATAATAATTATTATTATTATTATTATTATTATTATTATTATTATTATTATTATTATTATTATATACAGAACCAGATGTTTAATTATATTGTATGGAATTTGATCAATGAGCAATAATATTGGTAACCCGTGAATAATGGTTTTTTTCCTACGGATTATATATATATGTATAATTCTTAGACTGAACTAAAAACAAATAATAGAAATATAATTTATTGATTAGACTAATTTTTTTGAGAAAATTTCCTTGTATAATTTTTCTTGAAGTATTTATATATTTGAATTGTGATATTTTTGTTTTGAAATATAAGAGCTAGTTTTCTTTCGACTTGAAAATATAAGAAATTAGTTAAATAATATGTTTTACTTATAAATGTAATATGTCAATCTTCTTTGTTTTTAATATTTGTTACTACATATGGTCCTTAATATTCTGAAAATACTCATACTCATGATTAAGAAAATTAGTTAAGGTGATTAAATGTCATAAATATGTGTTAACTTTGCTAAACTACTTTCTTTAATCATGCGTATTAAAAAGTATCCTTTAATAGAAATCCCTTCCAATCTATATGATATTTTAGAGAGAACATTATAAATTTTAAAGATAAAATAACTTAAGTCTTATATTTAGGACCAAACTTAATTTCTAACTAACTTTTATATTAAGCACATGAGTTATTAGTATTTTTTGACAAGTTACCCTTTTAGTTAGAATTTGGTATTGTAATGTTATATATGGTCATCATATTCTAGTACTACCTCTGATTCTTAATATAGGACTTAGTTGACCAATTTGGAAAGACAAAAAAAATTAGTTAAGTTAGTTATTTGCAGCAAATAGATGTAGCATTTCCTAAAACACTCTTATTAATCATGTGTGTTTGAATTCCCCATTGATAGTAACTCTTTAACATATATAACTACTAAAAAAATTACTTGAGGACAAAATAGATAAATATTAAAGACAAAGTGGATTGACGTCTTATATTTAGGGTCAAATTAAAAGTTAAATTAGCTCTTATATTTAAGGACTAGATGTAGTATAAATAATGGAAAGGAAGGATATGTTACAAAAACCATCCTCTTTTTTCCACATATAATTAACTTATATATATATATATATATATCAAATTTGCTCAATCTTTATACATAATTACTCTCGAATTCTTTTTATAAGATCCTAAAATTTAAATTAATTTGGTTTTTTTAATAAGATCATGCTTATGGGTGTCTGAATATTAAATATATTGCATGCTTATGAGTGTCTGAATATTAAATAAATTTTAAACCAATTTTGTTCTTAATTAATTTTTATTTCTCTCTATTCATTTTTCTCATACTAATACATTTTTTTATCTTTTATCTTATTATTAGTATTTCATTATTTTATTTTTTTTTCATTATTAAATAAGGATATATTTAAAACAAAAGTTAACTTTTACATATTTATTATTCTTAACTAGTTTAAATATTTTTCTAAATTGTATAATTTAGTTAAAAGAATTTTATAAACATCACGGGAAGGAGCATTTAACTATAGGTAGCTCGTATGGGATTGGGTGATTGAAATTTTATTCTAATTTTGATTTTTAATATAAAAGCTGGCTATGAGATTGAATTGATTCTACATATAAGAACTTAATATGTTTTGTCTTTTATCTTTTTCCAAAATATTCATATAGATTGCAAGAGGTTCCCATTAAGGATGATTCCAATGCATATAATTAAAAATGCTAGTTTAAAAAGACCAACACAAATTTATAATGCATAACTAATTAAATTAATTTTTTAAATATTTTAAAATTAGTTATTTAGCATTTATAGGTCAAATTACAAGCGGTGGCTTTTCATAAATATGATTTTAGGATACGAAAAAATAAACTTGGCGGGAAGGCTTTCTGATAGGGCCTATGTGACGACTAAGAGAGTGTTTGAGTAACCCTATAATCACTTTTTAGAAGCATTTTTTTACAAATCGAAGCAAATTCTTTTACATATTTATTTCGTTATCGTAAAAATACTTCTGAAACTATAGTTTTATTTTTACCCAAACACTTCCTAAACGTGAATGAATCCAAAAGTCTAGATAGCTGTAACGAAAAAATGAAACAAAAAAGGGCTAAGTTCATCTTTTAGGAATGTTTGACTACCGAGATAAATCTTCAAACTAAACAAAGTAAACACCGTAGCAGCCCATAGATCGACCACAGATTTGCACATCCTCGTGGCAGGACAAAAGAAACCATCACATCGGTCAATTCAATATGCCAAAAAAGAAGGAAAACAGAACTTGACAATTAATATCAGTATCAGGCAGAATCCACTATCATATTTCTCCGGTTTTCTTTTTCTCCAACCAAAATCTAATGAATTTCCCAATCCACGTCACCACCTATGATCTCCCAATTCTAATACTGCTTACCCATCCCTGTTGAAATTAAAACTTGCTCTCAAAATAAATTTTATGTAATATATAGACTGTATATGATCTACAAAGTTCCCCTCATGTCATTTGAAAACCCTTTTAATTTGTTTCCCTCAGATTGGTTTTGTTTGCCGTTGCATATCCTCTACCTTAGCCTCTTCACAAAGTCTCAAACCTTTTTCTACGGAAGCTTCCACGATATTTCTGTCCTCAGTCTCATGGGCACGCATGTCTATCATAATAGGCCAAATCCAATGCCATAAACCTTTTATTTGAACTAATACCCGAACATGCACAAGAGGGCTTCAGGTTCCTACTTGGGTCCAGGAGGCTTGGACCTGTCTCACACTACAAGAAAATGTTGAAGTAGCAGCGGAACATTTCTAGCGGTTCAACTAAACCGCTAGAAATTCCAAATATTTCTAGCGGTTTCTATAAAAAGCGCTGCAAAATACAGACGGTTTGACCATTGCCCGCACATTTCTAGCGGTTACCACCTAACCGCTAGAAAATTAGAGCTAGAAAATTCCCCGGGCTTTGGCGGGAACTTGGCGCCAAATTTGTAGCGTTTACTTTCTAGCGGTTCAGGCCAATAAACCGCTAGACACCGAAAAATTCTAGCGGTTGATGCATGAACCGGTAGAAATATTTTTCATTCCCCGAGGAGTTTACAAATTTCTAGCGGTTCGGTCGAGAACCGCTAGAAATTCTGGCGGTTTGGACCGAACCGCTAGCCAATTCTCGAGGCACATGTGACCGTTGGGAATTCCTAGCGGTTCGGCCCAAAACCGCTAGAAATTTCTAGCGGTTTGGACCGAACCGCTAGGAATTCTCGGTCTATATATACCCCCCCACACTCTCACTTCTTCAATCGTTCTGGAAGCGAAGCTCTGCTGAATTTTCTCCACAAACATATTCGAGTTCTGATTCAGTTGCAGATCCTTATTTTCAGGTAAAAATAGTAATTTATTGATAAATACTTTTTATTTTATGTTTTATTTTATTTATTTTATTATGTTGTAGCTTATAAATAATTTTTCTTTTTATTTCATTTATAAATAATTACTATTTGTTGTTATTAGGATGACTCGTCGACACGGGAAAGACCCAGTTGATCCTGAGAGAGCTGGACCCAGTGAGGTTCATCATGATGCTGGTGAGCCATTCCCCGGCATTCATGACTACGATCTCAGCGAGGAGGATATCCTCAGTTTTATGGAGCAGGATGATGTTGAGCGGACTGAGGAGGCTCATTTTACTGGGGATGAGCAACCCCATGCTGATGCTGATGCTGCTGACGAGGAGGAGGAGGAGGAGCAGGATCAGGGGAATGAGTATCCCCAGGCTGCGCAGCGTCCTGCTCCGAGACGTCAGGCTGGTTATGAGGTGGAATTTGTCGGTAAGTATTTATTTAACTTTTTAAAGTTTTGATCAGTATTTAATTTATATAGAAATTGTATTAATTTATTGATATATAATTTATTTCTTAATTAAATTTTGCAGACACTGAGGGGAACAAGTCCTATCGGAGGCTGACAGCCAGAGAGCTGTCTATGACGACGAGCGGACGAGTGGTTGTGCCGCTCAATGAGTTGGGGCAACCGACGAAGAAAGGTGGCCAGTTGTACAACAAGTACGTGCGCCTCCTTGGTCAGCAGTGGACGCTGTTCCCCATCTACGTGCAGGACTGGAAGAAGATCACCCCAGACAAGAAGCAGCAAGGCTGGGAAATGATGAAGGTAATATAAAATTGTTATTTATAATTTTTTTTAATTTAAATAAATGATTATATATTTTGTTTTCAAATAATTTAATTGTTTGATTATAATTTTTTATTTATTTAATTTGTTTGTTATTTATAATATTTTTAAAAGTAGTTAAATGAATATATATATTTTTTATTTAAATTATTTAAAAGTAGTTAGATGAAAAAAATTTGTTATTGATTTCATTAATTTATTACTTATAATAATTTTAAATTTAGTTGAGTAAAAATATTTTTTCATTTAAATTACTTAATTGTTTAATTATTATTTGTTTTTATTAATTTATATTTTATTTATAATATTCTTAAATTAGTTAAAAACTAATTATTTGTTTTTGATTATTGAAATTGCTTAATTATTTGTTTATAATTTGTTATTTAGTTAATTTATTATTTTAATCATAGAGTAAATTTATTCTGGGGGAGGAGTTGAGGGCTGACACGATCAAGAGGCTTGGGATGGCATGGAAGAACAGGAGGGCCGACCTGTGGAGGGAGAAGAAAGGTGACGGGACGAGGCCCCTCCAGGAGTACTGGCAGATGTACCTGGTGGAGTCCCGGACCAAGACTGGTCCAGTTACGTCTATTTTAGGATGACGGCTGACCAGATGGTATGATAATATTGTATTAATTATAATTTCTTTATTTTTTATCCGACTTGACTCATTTAATTTTATTTTGTTTACATTTTGCTTCAGGCTCTTTCTAGGAGAAATGCTGGGAGCGTCAGGCATCAGACGATACGTCATAGGGCTGGATCCAGGAGCTTTGCGATCACTTATGACGAGATTGTGAGTACTTGAAATAAATTTATTAAATATGTATATGTATTTAATTTGTAACTAATTATTTCTTTGATTTCATTTACAGAGGGAAAAGACGCAGCAGGAGCGGGGATACACGCCCACTTATGGCGAGATGTGGCCGATGGTGTATAGACCCCGAGACGGGCGTGCGTCGGATGAGGTTGAGGAGATAGCGGTAAGTAATAAATTAAATATTAATATAATATCACAGTGTAGATATCATTATATTATAATTAACTTCTTTATATTAATTTTGGTAGGCACGGATGACTCAGGTCGATTCCGAGTTGCGTGAGTCTCAGGGGTCTGCCTTGGATCCCACCGCCTCACTTTTAGCGGGTCGTCGCCGGCCGCAGCACCCTGGTCGAGTTAGCGGGCTTGGACTTGGACCTACACCGACTAGGTTGCCCCGCTCAAGTGGCGCTGGCCCTTCATATACTGCTGGGAGCTCTCATGCGAGTGCGAAGCGGCCGGGTTCCTCATCCTCAGAGGAATTGCGAGAGGAGCTCAGACAAGAGTTCGAGGCCAGGATCGTGGAGCGTGATCGTCAGTTCCAGGAGCGTGATCGTCAGCTCCAGACGCAGCTTGACCAGCTCTTGGCAGCTGCTACGGCTCTGCGTCATGTGGTGGTCAGTATAGCTCCAAACATCTCGGTTCCTGACATCCCCGACCTACACATGCCACCAGTCCCGCCCCTACCCCCCCATCCGCCAGTCCAGTCCCGGCAGGTTGAGCGGCCTGCCCACCCCCAGCCGGAGGATTCAGCAGAGGATGATCACGATAATGCTGCTTCTGCCCCCACCCATGATTTGCTTTCATTGTATGGGATTTTATTAGAATCTTGATTTTACGGTTTTATATACTATTTAGATATTTATTTAAATTTTATATTTATTTGTTTACTTTATTGATTTATTTCTATAATTTTATTTATGTCAAGTACTAATTAATATTGAAATATTTATTTATTTATTACAACATCAACATTACAATTTATTAAACACGTTAAACATGTTAATTAATCAAAATAATTCTATAATCATTTATTAATTTACTAAATATTTATTTTTGTAATGTTATTAATTTATTGTGCGGTATTTTTATTTAATATTTAAAAATAATGTCGTTTGTAGCGGTTCAAAAACCGTTAGAAAATTCAACTGGATTTTAAGCATCATGAAACTTTCTAGCGGTTCTTGTAAACCGCTAGAAAATTAGCAAAATTTCTAGCGGTTCTTGTAAACCGCTAGAAAATTTTGCTAATTTTCTAGTGGTTCTTGACCTAAATTTCTAGCGGTTTTATAACCGCTAGAAAATTCAAAACCGATGGACAAAATTCCCGTTAAACCGCTAGAAATTTCTATCGGTTTGTAACCGATATTTAGAATTTCTAGCGGTTAATAACCGCTGGAAAATGAAAATTTCCGTTAAAACCGCTACAAATTTGTAGCGGTATTGTAACTGCTACAAAAAAATGACCGTTCCACCAGCCTCCTTTATAAGCTGAAGCACTCTAAATGAATTCCATTTTAACTTCTCTTTGAGCTCTGTGTCATATTTTCACGAAATTTGAGCATTATTAGTGATGGATAGGTCGTGGATCAACTTGCACCGGTCAACTCCGCAATACTTGGCTGGTCTAAACTATTTCTTGGATTTTGCTTTCGCCAATGCTGCCGTAAATGGTAAGATTCAGTGTCCCTGTCCTAAATGTAATTTCAAAAAGTGGCATCCCAAAGATATTGTTAGGGAACATTTAATCTTTAAGCCTTTTCCGCGAGAGTACGTATTTTGGCAACTACATGGGGAACGGCTAGATATGGGTGCTGAGTCAGTGCCAGTAGTTTCACGGATGGGAGTTCGAGTGGATGAAGCCGATGCCGTGAATGATGCTGTGCGTGATGCTTTTGGTGTTCACGAAAGCTCGAATCCCAACGAAGATGAAGTAGAGGGACCTCAACCGGAGTTTCTAAGAAACGAAACTGCTCGGGAATTTTTTGACCTCATGACCGAAGCTGACAAGCCTCTTTATTCTGGGTGTACAAAGTATTCGAAGTTGTCATTCTTGGTGAGGCTGTATCACATCAAATGCTTGTGCGGTATGACTGACAAGGCGATGTCTATGTTGCTGGAATTACTGGGAGATGCTTTCCCCCAAGCTGAATTCCCTCCATCTTTTTACGAAGCAAAAAAGATTATTAACAAGCTTGGCTTGAACTATAAGAAGATAGATGCATGCCCAAACGACTGTATGCTATACTGGGGAGATGATGCCAACAAAGAGATTTGTACGAGATGCAAGACGTCACGCTATAAGTCGGTACGGAAGGGCAAGAAGCAAAAGAAGAAACCGGCCAAAATTCTCAGGTACAAATTATTACAGCGTGTTACTTGTTCCGTCTCTAAAAATATTCGATATTTGAAATTCTTAAAACAATTGATTATGTCATCAATTTTCTTAAATTGAGTCAATATTTAGTATTTAAATATTCGGTATTTTAAATTTTTAATATATTATTTTCTTAGATACTTTCCTTTGAAACCACGGTTGCAAAGAATGTATATGTCATCAAAAATGGCTCAGCACATGAGGTGGCACGCGACTGAGGAAAACCTAGATGGTAGGTTAAGGCACCCACGAGACTCGGAGGCGTGGAAAGCGTTTGACGGGAAATTTCCAGACTTTGCCAATGATCCTAGAAATGTACGTCTTGCATTGGCAACCGATGGTTTTAATCCCTTCGGAAACATGAGCACAAGTTACAGTATCTGGCCGGTGGTGTTAATTCCATACAATCTACCACCTTGGATGTGCATGAAGCAGAGCTCCTTTTTGCTTTCCATGATCATTCCTGGCAAGAAAGCACCAGGAAATGATATTGACGTATACCTGCAACCGTTGATACACGAATTGATCGACCTATGGACGAATGGTGTTGAGGCATATGACTCACATGACAAGCAACTATTCAATCTCCGTGCAGCCTTGATGTGGACAATAAGTGATTTTCTCGGTTTGGGAACTTTGTCTGGCTGGAATGTGCATACTGGGTTGGCCTGTCCTGAGTGCAATTTTGATTCTGTGCCATGTCGCCTTCCACACAGTCGCAAGTGGTGCTTCATAGGACATCGACGGTTCCTTGATTCCAAGCACAGACTTAGATTGCAACGGATTCGCTTCGATGGGAAACAGGAGAAGAGAGATCCTCCTGTTACTTTGTCTGGTATGGATATTTGCGGCAGTTAGAAGATGTTCATGTCGAGTTTGGTAAGAGTGTGGATCCCGAACGATTGGGACGACGATCTCGTGGGACATCTGATACGCAACCTATGCAATGGCGGAAGAGAAGCATATTTTTCACTCTTCCTTATTGGGAATCTAATTTGCTACGACACAGTTTGGATGTTATGCACATTGAAAAAAATGTGTGCGATAATGTGCTATATACGTTGCTCAATGAAGCTGGAAAGTCCAAAGACCATCTCGCAGCTAGAAAAGATTTACGGGCCTGGGGAATTCGTGAAGAGGCTTGGCCTGATGAAAACGACAAGTTTCAGCCAGCTAAATTCACCTTGACAAAGCAGAACAAGGATATCTTCCTCTCGACGTTGAAGAACATAAAAGTACCAGATGGATATTCTAGCAACATCTCAAGGTGTATCGATCTGCAGGCTCGAAAGGTTACTGGGTTGAAAAGTCATGACTCTCATGTTCTTATGCAACAGTTACTTCCATTGGCCTTGAAAAACACACTTCCTTCTGATGTATCGGTGGTTTTGGTAGAATTATGTTCATTTTTCAAGAAGTTGTGTGCGAAGGTCTTGGTAGCGGAAGAGCTTGATCAGCTGCAAAATAAAATTATTCTTACACTTTGTCACTTGGAGATGATATTTCCTCCATCATTCTTTACTGTTATGGTTCACTTGACTGTCCACCTTGTTCGAGAAGCAAAGGTTGCTGGCCCAGTTCACTATCGATGGATGTACCCTATAGAGAGGTACTAGATTATCTTTTATTCCCGCCTCTTTAAATTTCACATTGTTCTTTCATTTACTCGTAATTATTAATGCAATTTTAACTTACAGGTACTTGGGAAAATTAAAATCATATGTTAGGAATAAGGCATGGCCTGAGGGGTCAAGAGCAGAAGGTTATTCCGGAGATGAGGTCCTAACTTTCTGTTCGAGGTACTTTGATGACATGGAGACATCTTTTAACCGCCCGCGTCGCGTAGATGATTCTCCTCCTGGTCCTTCCACGTCAACTTTATTTCCTCCTGTTGGGAAACCAGTTGGAGGATATGAATTCTTCAGACCCACTCCTACAGAGAAACTCCAGGCACACAGACACGTTTTGATAAATTGCAGCCAAGTTGAACCCTTCATGCAGTAAGTATATATATCATATAAGCTCACTAGCTTTTACACTTTATATTTGTTTCTTACTGACTCTTCTAACAAATTACACTTTACTATAGTGAGTTTAGGAGTTATCTCAGGCGTCAGCTACGGGGCCGTGCGCGTTCTGCTGACATTGATAAAAGAGTCCACAAAGAGTTTCCCAGTTGGTTTACACGTCGAATACGTAATGACAACAGCCCATACACAGATGAATTCAAGCTCTTTCTCTCTCTCGTCCGTTAGACCATGCACGAAGGTTTACCGCGTACAATGTCAACGGCTTCAAGTTCTGTACGGTTGGACGTGATCAGGGATTGCTCACACAAAACTCTGGAGTTTGCGGGACATTCGGAACGAGATGTTATGCTAGCAGTAGTGATGGCGATATGCGCTTTGGAGGCGTCACTTACTATGGAAAGCTAATTGACATTATTGAGTTGAGTTACCAGCTTTTCACCGTGACACTGTTCAAGTGCTCCTGGGCAAATACGACAACTTCACGGGGACTCGCTACTGACCATTTGGGCATCACCTCAGTCAATTTCTCTAGACTTATTCATACGGGGGCATCTGAAGATGATGAGCCATATATCCTTGCTTCTGAGGCACACCAAATTTACTATGTCGAGGACGAGAAACATAAGACTGGAATATGGTCGTTCACCTCAAGCCACGGGATCTTTACGATATGGGTGATGGTGACATTATTTACGACAGTGAACCCTTCCAACCCTCGAATTTTGAAGACTTCTTTCCTCAAGGAGATGATAATTTGCCACTTATCAGGTACACGTCTTTTCTTAAATTATTTAAATAATTAACTACTAATTACTAATTTTTTCCAAATACAACATAAATTTAACAAATTTTTTTAAAATGTGTCCTTTCAGGCCGGATGATGATGGAGAATAGCAGCATCCAAAATAAATTATTTAAAAAAATTTTCGTCCATAAATACATATGTATAAATTAAAATTCGTACAGTTTTTTTAAAAATAAAAAAATTTTTCATTTGTAGCGGTTACTAACCGCTACAATTTTTTTCACGAAATTGTAATTTGTAGCGGTTATTAACCGCTACAAATTTATTTCACGAAATTGTAATTTGTAGCGGTTTTAATAACCGCTCAATGTATTTCCAATCACGAAATCGTAATTTGTAGCGGTTATTAACCGCTACAAAATACATATCTGTAAATTAAAATTCGTTCAGATTTTAAAAAAAAAAATACTAATTTCTAGCGGTTAATAACCGCTACATATATAACCGCTACGAAATACTAGCGCTTATATATACGCTAGAAAATGAATAACAGCTACAAAATGCAATAAAACGCTACAAAAACACCGCTACAAATGTGTCGCTGATCTCTATAAATACCATATCTTCTCTACATTCATTTACTCCATCTTTTCCTTCCTCTCCTATTCTTCTTCATAATTCTCTCTTTTTTTCTTACTATCTCATATTGTGGGTTTTTTCTCTTTACTCTATGGTAAGTGAATTTTATTTTATAATTCATTGTATCTTTATTGTTTTTTTTATTTAAAATTTACTAACATATTTATTTCTTCTCCTTTCCTTTCAGATTTTTCTTCCCCACACTTGTCATGCCCTCCTCAACTGATTCAAATACT